>NW_006414130.1:0-2200 GCF_000296735.1 Chrysochloris asiatica | reverse complement strand
TTTTATTGTGAATTATGTGATTATTTACATGATAGAATATTAGCTTTACATTCATCCTATTTTATATTGGTTCATTGCCAAGATTACAATCCCCTCCATGCATCTTCAACCAACAAAAGGGTATACCCACCAGCCTGCCCCCCGGAAGTCAGCACACAGACTCTCTCCCGCACTGAGTCCAGAGTCCCCAATCATTCCATCTCTCCACGTCGTCATCTCTGCCTCCATCTCTGGCGTTATTGCTTCTCTGGGAAGGGTCCTGCACTCTGCCCTTCTCCCTTGATGGTCCTAGGGACTTCCGCTGCTGGACTGTAACATCAACCACTGCCCTCCTTTTCCCACAAAATGTCTATCTTTACATTTCCAACACTTACAGTCAGTCCTGATAACAATTATTCACTATTGTAACACAAGAGTCCTATCCTCATCTCCTTTCATCAGCCCCACCCAGACAGCTTGGATACTGCTTAGTGGAGATTCTACCTTCCTCTGCACCCTCTGGATCTAGATTCCCTCTTGAAAGCTTGTAAGCCGACACTTCTTGCCTCTGTAGCACACACCACCACCACCACCACCACCACCACCCATTTTGGGTAGCCAATGTCTAAGTTACCCATCCCTGTCAACCCTGTGTACAGAGGTGGTGGGAATGATCATCACTGTAAAGGTTTGTTCCCTCTTTTGATCTACTATATCCATAAGTATAGGCCAAGTTCATCAAATTGTTGCAGATTACTTTTTTTTTTTTTTCCTCTTCCTTCTTCTTCTAGTCAAGTTCTGATCATCCAGCCATTGAAGCTAGGTCAAGTGGTTATTATCTTCAAGTGTGGGTGTTCTTGTGCATATCTCCTCACTTCTTATCAGCTGGATGCTTCACTCTGCACTCTAGTCCTCTATGGCTATGGCACTGTCTCTGGGCCCAGGAGTCCCCAGGTCTTGCCATACTCCACCCAGTTCACAGGAGTCTATTGAAAGTGGTCGGACTTAGCTCACAGCTTCACTGCTATTTTTCCCTCACTTCCCCTTATCGGTGACCAACGTGGTCACTAGTCAGACCAAATGCCTGCTCATGTATTCCCCTTGAGTCTTAGTCTTGGAAGGGGGTTTGCCTTGAGGGGACACAACCACTTGACTTGATGTCTCCTGGGTGAGCAACTTGCTAGTTCTTGTAGTAGTCAGTTAGACTGCCATTATTGTTCTTTATTTTTCCTGTCAGTCTTTCAAGAAGTATCTTCTGTTCTTCTAGCCACACCAGACTGGTCTGCTTGTCCTTTCAAGTGGAAATTCCCCACCTCAGAAGATTCTGGATGGGGTTCAGGATTCCACTATGGTCTTATGCAATCAAAAGGCTCCACAGGAAGCCTCTTTTACTGGGCAAGTTATAGCCCCATTTTAGGTATTCCAATCAGTTACAGGCAGAAGATGGACTTACAAAGCTTTCTATGGTAATATTTCTGGCTGTTCCTTTCTCGACCCCTCAAGTGTCTATTTTACAATGATATGCAAGGTAAACCAAGATTCAAAACACAGCCAAGCATCTTAACATTATTTCCCCCCTTTTACCCATTCAAACCATGCCTTGAACCCTGTATCCTAGAACCCTGCTGTCCCAAGATTGTACATACATCATTATATACCTCTGTCCCACTTAGCCCATGCAAACCTGCCTAATGGTTCTCCCTTCCAACTTTTTCTTCCATTCCCCTCCCCCTTCTTGTGTATTCCCCCCTTCCCCAGAACCCAAACTATCCTGTGTCTATTCTCTACCCTGTGCTCCACCTTTCTCTCCCTCCCCTCACACCACCTCCCACATCCCGGTAACCAGAAAATATCCTCCCGCCTTTTTAGTATGGATTCTTTTCCTTAGTGTTTTACAATAGTGGTCCTGTGCAGTATTTCTCCTTTTGTGACTGACTAGTTTCACTCAATATAATGTACTCAAGGTTCATCCAAGTTATGTGATAGCTTACAGCTTCCTTGTTGCTCTTCAAGGTAGCATAATATTCCATTGTGTGTATGTACCAGTTTGTTTATCCATTTTTCAATTTATGGACACCTAGGCTGTCTCCTCTAGTCCTCTATGGCTACGGCCACCACTCGTCTGTCTGTCGTGCTGTGGTGGTTTGAGTTGCTGTGATTCTGAGGGCTATGCCACCGGTGTTTTAAATAACCAGCAGGGTCACCCATGGTGGAAAGGTTT
>NW_006414129.1:0-6117 GCF_000296735.1 Chrysochloris asiatica | reverse complement strand
TTATTCTGTGTAGGTGCTTAGTAAAGGCTTTTTAGATTTGTAATTAGTACATAAATTAAGAAATTCATTTACCATACCACAAACTATAATTTTATGGACAAATAAAGGTATTTACATATTTATGATTTAAAATAATAAAGATTTTGTTTTTGTAGAGATATAAATATTCTGTCTTTAATATCCCCATTGTCCCTTATGATGGTTAATTTTATGTGTCAGCTTGGCTAGATTATGAAACCATTTGTTCAGTAAAACACTAGCCTAGATCAGCTAGCCAGAAGTAAAGCAAATTACCTTTTATAAACTAGGCAGGCCTCATTCAATTAGTTAAAGACCTCAAGCAAAAAAGCAAAACAAAACAGAATTTTTTCCTAGAGTTTACTCTGCTTCCAAGTGATAAATAGATATTTTGTTAGAATAAATACTTTTACTCTTTACTCTTCTTTTTGCCTGACATATAGACTTGGAATTTGCCAGTTTCCTAAAAATCGCATTAGCCAATGTTTTGAAACAAATAAATCTTTCTCGATCATACATCTGTCTATACATCTATCAACTATCTATGGCATCCTGATGCTGTAGGTAGCCTAGTGGGTTATGTGTCGGGCATATCTATTTGACATTTTATATCATCCTAATTTTTTAAGGAGGACTGATGTATCACTGAGCTGCTAACCACAAGGTCAGCCACTAGCCACTTCTCAGAAAACCTATACAGGCTTGCTATGAGTTTGAACCAACTCAACAGAACTGAACAACAGCAACAGTTTTTTAAAGAAGACTTGATTGACAACTTTTTGTTCTATCAGACTTCTACTAATTCTTGGAAAAGTCTGATGAAGAAAGAAAACAGCTTTTTCACTGGCATAAATTCTTAATTACAAAATGTTTTGGAGCCAAATTCTTGGCTAATAAATACATGTTTATTTTTTTTTTAAAGTCCTCTATGCTTATAATTTTTTAAATGTACAATAAAAATCTATTAACAAAATAACAACAAACATTGAGTACTTAACAAGAGCCAGGAACAACAATACTATAAGATAGTTGTTGTTAAGTGCCATCAAGTCAGTTCTGACCCATAGTGACCCTGTATAGAGTTTCCAAAGAGCCACTGGTAAGCTTGAACTGTTAGCCTCATGGTTCAAACTAACTTTTCAGTCTAGCACATTAACCCACAGTACCACACCAGGACTCTCAGATAGTAATAATTACTTATTTCATATTTAAATGCACTGAGACATAAAGCGGTTAAGTGAGTGTTGAATACAACATACCTAACCCTGAAAATCATGAAAGACTATCATGCACTACCTCCTGCAATTGTTGAGAAACTTATCCAAGAAATGTGGATTCTAATTACTGGCATCCTCTATTATTAATAAGGTATGTTGTTATTGTTAGGTACTGCCCAGTCAATTTTAGACTAATAGCTACCCCATGTGACAGAGAAAAAGCTGCCGTAATGGATTTCCTAAGCTGAAGCACTGTAGTATACACAGTCTACTTTGAACCACAAGTTTGACAGTTCATGCTCATCAGTCACTCCTCAGAAGCCCTGTACAGGGTCACTATGAGTTGGAACCAACTCTACAGCGTTTAACAACAACCATCTTTATGAGAATAGATCACTAGGTCTTTCCTCTGAGGAACCACTGGGTGGGTTGGAATTGCTCCTTCTTAGCAATAGCACCTTCATAAAACAAAATTGATGTGTAATAGGTTAATCAATTAGAATAGTCCCTTAACTGTATCCCCATTCTCCTTCTAAGTCACCAAACCTTGCCTTTTTTATTTTGAAACAACTTTAAGAAACACTGCTCTGCATATCCTATGCCTTTCTCAGCATCCATTTACTACCTCCCCACTAAACCTTACATTTTGCTTTTACCACACTCCCAAATTATCATGGTAAGGAAAATAATGCCTTTCCTTTTTCTAACATGGGACTCTCTTTCCTTTTTTCAGCTATCAAGTTCAGAATCTGACTCTTGTCTACACTCAACTATCCTTTGTTGTTTTAATTATTGTAAAAATATACACAACACAATGTTTGCCAATCAAAATTTTTCACATGTGTGATTTATTAATACCCTTACATTAATCATGTTGTGTAACCATCACCAGTATTCCTTGCCATATTTTGTATTACCATACACATAAACTCAATGTTTCATACTATACTTCTCATTCTACCCTTCCTTTTCATCCCTGGTAAACACTAGTAAAGTTACTAATACATTTGCTTATTTTTGTGTAAGTGAAAGCATACAATACCTATCTTTTTGTGACTGACTTACTTCACATCATATAATATTGTCAAAGCTCATTCATGTTGTAGAATGTGTTAGGACTTCATTTTTCTTATGACTGCGTAGCATTACATTGTATGTATGACTACATTTTGTTTATTCCTTCATTTGTTTATGGACATTTACGTTATTTCCATGTATGGGCAATGGAATAGTGCTTCAGTGAATATCGATATTCATTGTGTGTTTGCGTCCCTGGTTTCAAGTCTCTAGGACTGGGATTGCTGAGTCATATGACAGTAGTAAGCACTGAACTGCAAGAAACAAGGTCCCTGATTCAAGTCTGCCAACTGATTCTCAGAAGAAAAATGAAGATTTCTGCTCCCACAATGATTTATACTCCCAGAAACCCTATACAGGGTCATTATAAGCCTTCACTTGAAATACTGAAGGATTCTTTGGGCAAAAGATTGAATAATGCAGAAAACATAAAAAGAAGATGGAAGGTATATGCAGAGTCACTGTACCTAAAATAAATGATTGGTGTTCAAACATAAGAGTTAGCATATGAACAAGAGCAAATGATATTAAAGGAAGAAGCTCAAGATTCATTGACAACATTGACAAAGAACAAGGCTCTGGGAACTGATGGAATACAAATTGAAATCTTTCAGCAATCTGATGCAGCCCTAGAGGCAGCCACTTATCTATGGCAAAAAATTCAAAGACCACAACTTGGTCAACTTATTGGAAGAGATCCATATTTCTGTCCATTTAAAAGAGAGGTAACCCAACAGAATGTGGAAATCATTAATATCACAAGCAAGTAAAACTTTGCTAAAGATAATTAAAAACCAGCTGCAACAATGTATTGAAAGGGAACTTCCAGAGATTCAAGTTGGATTCAGATGAGGACCTGGCACAAGGGATATCATTGCTGATGTCAGAAGCATCTTGGCTGAAAGTAGAGAAGAGCAAAATGGTTTTCCTGTGCTTAATTGATTATGTGAAGAGTTTTTACTAAGTGGATCATGACAAGCTATGGACAACATTGTGGAGAATGTGTATTCTGGAACACTTCATTGTGCTCATGAGGAAACTGCACATAGAACAAGAGGCAGTTGTGCAAACAGAACAAGGGGACACTGAATGGCTTAAAATCAGGAAAAGTGTGTGCCAGGGTTACATAATTTACTATTCTTATTCAATCTGTATGCTGAGCAAACAATCTGAGAGTCTGATTTACATGACAAAGAACATGGCATCAGGACTGGAGGAAGCCTCATTAACAACCTGCAATATGCAGATGATAAATTCTCACTTGCTGAAAGTGAAGAGGACTTAAAATATTTACTGAAGAAGATCAAAGACCACAGTCTTTGGTATGTGTTACACCTCAATGTAAAGAAAACAAAAATCCTCACCATGGTACCAAGAAATAAAATCATGTTAAATGGTGAAAAGTTTGAAGTTGTCAAAAACTTCATTTTGCTTGGATCCACCATAGACACTCATTGAAGCAACAGTCAAGAAATCAAATGGCATATTGCATTAAAGAGCTCTTTTAAGTGTTCAAGAGTTAAGATGTCAGTTTTAGGACTAAGGTGCACCTGACCCAAGTCACAGTATTTTCAATACCCTCATCTGTATGTGATAATTGGATAATGAATAAGGAAGACCTTAGAAGAATTGATGCATTTGAGTTACGGTGTTGCAAATGATATTAAAGGTGCCATGTACTGGCAAAATAACAAACAAATCTGTGTTGAAAGTACAACCAGAATGTTCCTTGGAAGCCAAGATAGCCAGACTTCATCTCTCATACTTGGGACTTATTATCAGCAGAGACCTGTCCCTGAAGAAGGACATCATGCTTAGTAAAGTGAAGAGATAGTAAAAAAGAGGGAGTTACCCAACAAGATGGATTGGCACCATGGTAGCAATTGGCACAATGGTCTCAAGAGATCAGCAATTGTGAGAATGGCACAGTACTGGGTACTGTTTTTGTTCCGTTGTACAAAGGGTTGTGAGGAGTTGAAACTTATTTGACTGCACTTAACAACAACATGAGTCAGAACCAACTTAATTGCACTTAAGAACATGATAGTTCTAAATTTAACTTGCTGAGAACTTCTAAATTGCCTCCACAGCAGTTTTATCACTTTTCATTGCCTCCAGTAATGAACAAGTTTTCCAGTTTTCTGCATCCTCACCAACGTTTGTTATTTACCATTTTTCTTATCTTAACCTTCATGCTGTTGCTGTTGCTAAACACTGTGGAGTCAGGTACAACTCATTGAAATGCTGTATAAGATTTTTGAGAAGCTGCTAATGAATTTGAACCACCAACCTTGCTGTACAAACCGACATTGAGATTGAGCGCTTATCCTTTGGTGTCACACCAGAACTCCTCTATCATCATTTGTTGTTTTTGTTGTTAAGTGCCATTGAGTCAGTTCCAAGCCAAAGTGACCCTGCATAGGGTTTCTGAGGAGCAACTTGTGAGCTTGAACCACTGACCTTGTGGTTCAAACCTACTTTGCAATCCAAAGCATTAACCCACAGTGCCACACCAGGACTCATTAAATATTATAGTGGTATCTTCATTTGCTGATGGGGCACAACTCAAAATGAAAAGAAACAGCTGTAACATCCATTGAAAATCAGAATATGGAATGTACGAAGTATGAATCTGGGAAAATTGGAAGTTGTCAAAAATGAAATGGAACGCATCGACATCAATATTTTAGGCATTCATGAGCTGAAATAGACTGGTATTGGCAATTTTGAATCTGACAACCAAATGGTTTACTATGCCGGGAATGACAAATTGAAGAGGAATGGTGTTGCTGTCATTGTCAAAAAGAACATATCCAGATCAGTCATGAGGTATAACACTGTCTGTGATAGGATAATATCCATGAACCTACAGGGAAGCCCAGTTAATACTACTATTATTCAAATTTACACACCAACCACAAAAGCCAGTGAGGATGAAATAGAAGAATTCTACTAAATTTTTCAATCTAAAATCGATCAAACATGCAATCAAGATGTATTGATCATGGTGATGGGAATGCAAAGGTTGGGAGCAAAAAGGAAGGATCAGTAGTTGGAATATATGTCTTTGGTGATAGAAATAATTCTGTAGAATGCATGATAGAATATTGCAAAACCAATGATTTGTTCATTTCAAATACCTCCATTAGGCATCATAACAGATGGACCTTACCACATGGAATACACAGAAATAAAATTGACTACATCTGCGGAAAGAGACAATGTAATAGCTACATTTCAGTAGTCAAAACAAGGCCATGGGAAGACTGTGGAATACACCATCAATTACTCATATGCAAATTCAACCTGAAGTTGAAGAAAATGAAAACAAGTCCATGAGAGCCAAAATATGACCTTGAATATAGAGATCACCTGAATTTAGAGAACCTCTGAAGAAAAGTCCTCTTTTGTTCTTTGATATATTAAATAATAAAGACCAAAGACCAGAAGAGTTGTGGGATGACATCAAGAACATCATACAAAAAAACAAACAAACAAGATGGCGGATCTGGTGGAAGTGCAGTAAAGGAGCTCCACCAGCAACAACACAGAATACCCAACCAAGCAGGCTCAGGGGATGGTCCCAGAATGCTGAACCACATATAAAGGAAGATATAGAAGGTTGGAAGGCTCACAGCTAGGGGAATTTGTGACAGAAGCAAGAAATCTATTGCTTTCTAGTCCGGGACGCTCGGGTGTTCGAGGAGCCATCATCTTGGGTGAGACCAAGCAGGGGAAGGATCGGAGTGGCCACAGACACCTGGCAGAACCATGGAGATACAGTTGTGGACATTCTTTTCTTTTG
>NW_006414128.1:5064-6178 GCF_000296735.1 Chrysochloris asiatica | reverse complement strand
GACCCTGTACAGGGTTTCTGAGGCTGTAAATCTTTACAGGAGCAGAAAGCCTCATCTTTCTCCCGCGGAACAGCTGGTAGTTCCAAACTGCAACCCTGAGGTTATCAGCTCAACTAGTAACCACTACGCTATCAGAGTTCCTACTCTATAAACTATGGGCAGGGAATGTCCAGCCCTCTGACCATATGATGCCTAAGAAATCTTTTGGTCTGGCCCTGCCAAGGCAACCACAGTTCCAGCCATCACATTGTTGTTGTCATCAGCTCATAGAGACCCTGGATAGGGCTTTCAAGGAGCAGTTAATGAGTTTGACCCCCTGACCTTATGGTTCAAACTAACCTTGCAGTCCAGTGCTTTATCCTACAGTGCCACACCAGGACCCATGAGTTAATTAAATATCTGATCAAATATAGCAGGCTAATTTTTAAGTTGATAATTTTGTATGGTTCATAAATGATGTCATAAATTTTAGCAGAAAAAAGATACGCTCTCCTGCTATACACAACCAATGAAACCAGACCCATTGCCCTCAAGTTGATTCTAACTCAAAGCGACCCTGTATAGGGTTCCCAAGGCTATAAGTCTCTAAAAGAGCAGGAAACCCCATCTTTCTTTAAGGCTAGTGGGTTTGAACTGGCAATTTTGTGGTTACAAGACCCGTGCTTATCCGATAATGCCACCAGGGCTCCTTAGTGATCCTATTGTTGTTGTTAAATACTGTTCAGTCGGTTCCAACTCATAGAGACCCTGTATAGGGTTTCCAAAGAGCAGCTGATGGGTTTGAACTGCCAAACTTGTGGTTCACAATCCAGTGCAGATCCTACAGCGCCACATCAGGAGTCCTAACAACCCTATTGTTGTTGTTGTTAAGTGCTGTTGAGTCGGTTCCAACCCATACGACCCTGGTTTCTGAGGAGCGGCTGGTGAGCTTGAACTGCTGACCTTGCAGTTCAAACCAGTGCATTAACCCTCAGTGCCACCAGGACTGAATAACCCTATAGGACAGGGTATACCTACTCCATAGGATTTCCAAGGGTATAAGTCTTTTTTTTTTTTTTTTGAGTCTTGCAATAACAATTTATTTTAGAAGGATCAGGAGAAGGCTGGTTCCTAT
>NW_006414128.1:2040-3239 GCF_000296735.1 Chrysochloris asiatica | reverse complement strand
TCTCCAACTCCATTCCAGTTGTTGAGTCATCAATGTTATTGGTAGAATAATTTTCATATTACACTAATTGTAACGATTTAACTTTATCTTTATACAGTTGCTTTTTTAAATGAGAACATAATACTGCTATTTTCACTGCATAATCTGAGCTAACTCAAACTTTAGCTCCATATTGAACATTGCAGGGCTCAGTCACAACTTATTTTTTGCTTTAGAGAATGATAGGAAGTCACAATTGGTTGGTTACTAAGAGTCTCAGACTAACCTTTATCTTAAAAAGTTATTTAACCTCTGTGAAATTCAGTGATAAAGAATAGTGATACATATTGTGAAAGCTATTGTTGCTGTTGTTAGGTGTTAGGAAGTTGCTTTCAACTCATAATAACCATATGTGTGTGTGTGTGTGTGTGTGTGTGTGTGTGTGTGTGTGTATGTTTGCCAGGTCCTGTGCCATCCTCATCATTTTCATTGATTTTGAGCCCATTGTTTCTCCCACTGTGTCACTCTATTTCTTTGAAGGTTTTCATCTTTTTTGCTGACCCTCCACTATTCCAGGCATGATTTCCTTCTCCAGGAACTGGTACTTCCTGTTCAGTTGGTATGAGAAACAAACTCTCACTATTCTTGCTTCTAAGGAGCATTCTGGTTGTATTCTTTAGAGACAGACTTGTTTGTTCTTCTGGCAGCTCACATGACTTTCAATAATCTTCATCAACATCATAACTTAAATCCATAACACATGAAACAATTTAAAACATCAAGGCTTGGGTCAGTTACCCCTTAATCCTCAGCAACTTGGCTCTGTAGCAGTCTCTTGCAGAAGACTTTCCCAATGCAATGCATCCTTTGATTTCTTGATTGCTGCTTCCAAGAGTGTTGATTGTAAATCAAAATAAAATCAAGTTTTTTGATAAATTTGATTATTTCTCTATTTGTTATGTTGCTGTTAGGCACCATCAACTCATTGCAATCCTATGCACAACAGAACAAAACACTGTCCAGTCCTGCACCAACCTCACAATTGTTCGTACACTTGAGCCCATTATTTATTGCTGCCACTGTGTCAATCCATCTTATTGGGGGTCTTCCTCTTTTTCTCCAATCCTCCACTTCACCAAACATGATATCCTTCTGCAGGGATTGGTCGCTCTTGAAAATATATCTGAAGTACAAGAGATAAAGTCTGGCCATCATGGCTT
>NW_006414128.1:0-531 GCF_000296735.1 Chrysochloris asiatica | reverse complement strand
CACCACCAAAGGTCACATTCTGCAAGTCTTCCTCCAGGCCATTATCTCTTAGTCCCTCTCTTCCCATGAGTCTGGAGTCCTCAGCGGCTCCCTCTGTCCATGTCCTCATCTCTGCCTTCATCTCTGGTGTCGCTGCTTCTCTGGATAAGGTCCCACATTCTGCTTGTGCTCTTCACCCTTGGTGGTCCTAGGGTCCTTTGTTTCTGGACTGTAAGATGAACTGCTCCTCCATTTTTGTTACAAAACTTCTACCTTTACAATTGTGACAGTTGCAATTAGTCATGATAACAATTACTCATTACTGAATCATAAGACTCTTACCTCATCTCTTTTTACCAGACTCATTTAGACAAGATGAAAACTATTCAGTGAGGACTCTGTCTTCCCCCACACCTCTTAAACTAAACTCCCTCTTGAAACCTTGTAAGTCAGTCATTTTGTGCCTTTATTGCTCCCTCATTTTAGGTAGCCAGTGTCTAAGTTGCCCGTCCCTATCTAGCCTGTATTCAGAGGGGATAGCATTGGTACTTG
>NW_006414127.1:1068-6031 GCF_000296735.1 Chrysochloris asiatica | reverse complement strand
GTGTATTGTAGTACAATGCAGTCTGTGATAGGATAATATCCATACACCTGCAAGGCAGGTCAGTTAATATCACTATCATTCAAATTTACACACCAACCACTAAAGCCAGTGATAATAAAATAGAGAAATTCTGTCAACTTCTTCAGTCTGAAATTGATCAAACATGCAATCAAAATGTCTTAATAATTATTGGCCATTGGAAAGCAACGACTGAAAACGAAGAGGAAGGATCAGTCATTAGGAAATATGGCCTTGTGAAGAAACAATACTGGAGATCCCATGATTTGCAAAACTAATGACTTCTTAATTTCAAATACCTTTTTTAAGCCACATAAATAATGACTATATGCATGTACCTCACCAGATAGAATACACAGAAATCAAATTGACTACATCTATGGAGACGGTAGAAAAGTTCCATGTCATCTGTCAAAACAAGGCCAGGGGTAGATTGTGTAACAGATCACCAATTGCTCATATGTAAGTTCAGGTTGAAGCTGAATTAAATTAAAACAAGCCCATCAGAGCCAAAATATGATCTTGAGCATACCTACCTGAATTTAGAGATTGTCTGATGAACAGATTTGATGCAATGGACAGTAAGGACCAAAACCCAGAAAAGTTATGGGGTAACATCCAAAACATCATACAGGAAGAAAGCAAAAGTTCATTAAGAAGGCAAGAAAGAAGAAAAAGATCAAAATGGAGCTCAGAAGAAACTGAAACTTGCTCATCAGCTTAGAGATATTAAAGAAAATGGAAGAAATTAAGAGATAAAAAGATCTGAATAGAAAATCTCAAAGGGCAGCTGGAGAAGACAAAGTCAAATATAATTACTTTGAATTAGAAAATCAAAAGGTAAGAACATGTTCAGCATTTCTCAAGTTGAGGGAACTGAAGAAAAAAATCAAGTCTTGACTTGAAATACTGAAGGATGCTATGGGCAACATAGCTGCCTGGTGTGGTGCTGGGGGTTAATGAGTTGGACTGCAAAAGTTGTTTGAACTGCGAGGTCAGTAGTTCAAGCTCACCAGCCACTTATTGGAAACCCTATGCAGGATCTCTATGGGTTGGAACTGATTCAAAGGCACTTAACACAACAACAACATAGGCAATAGATTAAATGATACAGCTAACATAAAAAAAAAAAAAAAAGAAAGAAAATGGAAGGAATATAGAGAGTCACTGTACCAAAAAGACAAAGAAATGGTCTATGTTCAACCAATTTTAAGATGCACTTAAGACATTGGCAATGAACAAGACACAGGGAAGGAATACAATTGAAATCTTTCAACAAACTGATGAAGCACTGAAGGCACTCATTCATATATGCAAACATATTTGGAAGATATCTACCTGGCCAATTGACTGGAAGAGACCCATTTTTGTGCCCATTCCAGAGAGGTGACCCAATGGAATGTGGAACTCATTGGACAATATCATTAATATTGCATGCAAGGAAAGTTTTGGTAAAGATTATTCAAAAACAACTGCAACCATATATTGACAGAGAACTGCCAAAGGCTCAAGCCAGTTTCAGAAGACGACGTGTAATGAAGGATATCATTGCTGATGTTAGATGGATCTTGGCTAAAAGCCGAGAATACCAGAAAGATATTTATCTGTACTTTATTGACTATGCAAAGGCGTCAGTACTGGAGGAGAAGCGTTAGCAACCTGCGATACTCAATAGATCAACTCTACTTGCCGAAAGGAAAGAGATCCTAAAATACTGATTAAGATCAAAATACACAGCCTTCAGTATGGGTAGCATCTCAATGTAAAGAAACAAAAATCCTCATTACGGGACCAGTAAACAGTATCCACATCAATAGTGAAAAGATTGAAGTTGCCAAATACTTCATTTTTCTCAGCTCAGCCATCAACATTCTTGGAAGTAAAAGTCAACAAATTAAATGACATATCACATTGGGCAAATCTGCTGCACGAGACCTCTTTAAGGTGTTCAAGAGCCAAGATATGAGTTTTTTTGTGCCTAACCCAAGCCAGGGTGTTTTCAATAGCGTCATATGCCTGTGAAAATTGGACAGTGAATACGGAAAACCATAGAAGAATTTATTCATTTGAGTTATGGTGTTGGAGGAGTTCATTAAAAGTACCATGACCACCAAAAGAACAAACACATGTGTTTGGGAAGATGCATAGTCAGAATGGTCTTTGGAAGCCAAGATGGCCAGAGCTCATCTCTGTTACTTCAAGCATATTATCAGAAGGATTCAGTCCCTGGAGAAGGTTATAATTTTTGATAAAGTGTAGGGTCAGAAAAAAAGGTGGACCAGTGGCACCAACAATGGACTCAAGCAAGGATTTTGAAGCTGGCATAGGACGGGGGCAGGGGGAGGGAAGGAGAGGGGTGTTTTGGTCTGTTGTGCATGGTGTCCTTGTGAGTCGGTACTGATTCTATGGAAAATAACAACAACAAACAACAATAATGCCAGAGAGCAAGTTTCAGAGCCTCTTCTGACATTATTTTGTTCTTTTCCTTCTTTCTTGTCTCAATGATACTGTGCTTTCTTTCTGTATGATTTTCTTAATGTCATCCTACAACTCTTCTGATTTTTGTCATCAGTGTCTAATGCACCTAATCTGTTCTTGAGATGATCTTTAAATTCAGGTAGGATGTGTTCAAGGTCTTTGGTGCTTCTTTTAATTTTCTTCCACTTCAGACTGAACTTGCATATGAGCAATTGGTGGTCTCTTCTAAAGTGTGCCCCTGACCTTGTTTTGGCTGATGATATGGAGTTTTCCACCATTTGTTTCCACAGATGCAGTCAATTTGATTGCTGTGTATTCCATCTGGTGAAGTCTATGTGTATAGTTGCCATTTATATTGTTTAAAAAAGTACTTGCAATGACGAATTCAATGGTCTTGCAAAATTTTATTATGCTATCACCAACATTGGTTCTATTGCCAAGGTTATATTTTCCAACTATTGACCCTTTCTCTGTTTTCAACCTTTGCATTCCAATCACCAGTAATTATCAATACATCTTGATTGCCTGTTTGATCAATTTCAGACTGCAGAATTTGGTAGAAATTTTCAATTTCATCATCACTGGCTTTAGTGGTTGGTGCATACATTTGAATAATTGTGGTATTAAGTGGTATTATTCTTCAAGATAAATATTGAAATGTTCTGTGCAATTATGAATGTGATGCCATTTTTATTCAATTTTTAATTCCAGCACAGTAAACCATGTAATTATCAGATTCAAATTGGTCAATACCAGCAAGGATATTGCTGTTTATCCATTTCTATTTTGGCAACCTGAGTTTTCCTAAATTCAAAATTCATTCATTCCATATTCTAATTATTAATGGATGTTTACAGCTGTAGCTCATTTTGAGTTGTGCTTCATCAGCAAATGAAGGTCCTGATCATGTTATCATGATCAAATTTACTTTTAAGAAGCAAATTTCCCCAGTCTTATTTTGAGTTCCTTCCATCCTGAGGTGCTCATCTTCTGGAACTATATCTGACAATATTCTGATGCTCTATATCAGGTATAAATATTCAATATTCTAGTGCTATCTGACAGTGTTCCATTGCTATTCATAAGGTTTTCAATGACTAAATATTCAGAAATAGTTATCTCACCTTCTTCCTAGTTTATTTTAGTCTGGAAGCTCAGCTGAAACCTACCCACTGTAAGTGATCCTGCTGGTTTCAATATTGGTGGCATAACTTCCACAATCAACAAAGTGCCAGACAAGCGATGGATATTAGATAATAGGAAAATGCATGTCAAACCCAATGAAATACCACTTCACGTACTGTTGTTGTTATGTGACATTCCAACTCATAGCGACCCTGTATACAACAGAATGAGACACTGGCCAATTCTCACACTGCTGTAATGTTTGAGCCATTGTTGTAGCCACTGTGTCAGTCCACCTCATTGAGGGTCCTTCTTTTTTTGCTGACCCTTTACTGAACACGATGTCCTTTTCCAGAGATCAGTCCCAATTGATAACATGTCTGCAGTATGTAAGACAAAGTCTCATCGTCCTCACTCTTCTGGCTACACTTCCTCCATGATAGATTTTGTTTGTTTTTCTGGCAGTCCCTGGACCTCTCAATATTCTCCACCAGCATCACAATTCAAATACAGTAGTTTTTCTGTGGTATTCCTTCTTGTTAAGTATAGTCGAGTTGGTACTGATTTGTAGATACCCCATGTCGAATTTCTGAGGCTTTTTAAAATCTTTGCTGGAGCAAAGAGCCTCATCTTTCTTCCGAGTAGTGACTGGTGAGCTCAAACCACCATCCTTGTGGTTTCCAGTTCAGTGCTTATTCTATGGAGCCACCATGCTCCCCTGGTCTTTCTTATTCATGGTTAAAATAAAAAACACAGACAATAATAAGTGTAGACAAGGATGTGGCAATTTGGAAACTTTACACATTGCTGATGCTGATGGTGGTGGTGGAATGCCATCAGTTTGTTCTGATTCATACTGATACTGCATTGGGTTTTTGACACTAAGTTTTGGAGGCGTGTTGTTGTTGTTGTTAAGTGCCGTCGAGTTGATACTGACTCGATGCACAGTGGAACGAAACACTGCCGGATCCTGGGCCAATCTCTCTATTGTTGCCACGCTTGAGTCCATTGATGCTGCCACTTGGCCAATCCATCTCATTGCGGCTCTTCCTCTTTTTCCCTGGCCCTCTACCTTCCCAAACATGATATCCTTCCCCAGCGACTGATCTCTCCTGACAATATGTCTGAAGTACGAGAGACGAAGTCTGGCCATCCTGACCTCCCAGGAGCCCTCTGGCTGCACTTCCTCCAAAACAGAGCTATTGGTTCTTTTGGCAGCCCATGGCACTTTCAATATTCTCCTCCAACACCATAACCCCAAAGCATCAATACTTCTATGGTCTTCACTATTCACTGTCCAACTTTTGCATGCATATGAGGTTATTGAAAATACCATGACTTG
>NW_006414127.1:0-603 GCF_000296735.1 Chrysochloris asiatica | reverse complement strand
CAATGTTGTCCATAGCTTGTCATGATCCACACAGTCGAAAGCTTTTGTGTAGTCAATAAAGCATAGGCAAACATCTTTCTAATATTCTCTGCTTTCAGCCAAGATCCAAGGGACATCAGCAATGTTATCTGTCATTCCACAGCCTCTTCTGAATCCAGCTTGAACGTCTGGAAGTTTTCTGTCAACGTATGCTTGCAGCCATTTCTGTATTATCTTTAGTAAAACTTTACTCACATGGATATCAAATAGATTGTCTGATGATTTCCTCATTCCATTGGGTCACCTATCTTTGGAATGGGCACAAATACAGATCTCTTCCAATCAATCAGCTAGATAGTTGTTTTCCTAATTTCTTGGCAGAGATGAGTGAGTGCCTCCTGTGCCGCCTCACTTTCTTGAAAGATTTCAATTTTTATTCCATCAATGCCTTGTGCCTTGTTCTTTGTCAATTCCTTCAATGTATCTTGGACTTCCTCCTTCAGTATCATAGGCTCTTGATTATATACTACCTCTTGAAATGGTTGAATATCAACCATTTCCTTTTGGTACAGTGACTCTGTGTATTCCTTCCATCTTCTCTTGATGCTTTCTGCATCATTCAAT
>NW_006414126.1:0-6023 GCF_000296735.1 Chrysochloris asiatica | reverse complement strand
AGGGTTTCCGAGGGTGTAAATCTTTACGGGAGTAGAAAGCCTCATCTTTCTCCCGCGGAGCGGCTGGTAGTTTCGAACCGCTGACCTTAAGGCTCGCAGCCCGATTCGTAACCACTACGCTAACTAGTGAGGATGAAATAGAAGAATTCTACCAACTTCTTCAATCCAAAATTGATCAAGCATGCAATCAAGATGTATTGATCATTACTGGTGATTGGAATGCAAAAGTTGGGAGCCTAGTTGGAAATTATGGCCTTGGTGATAGAAATGATGGTAGAGAATGCATGATAGAATTCTGCAAAACCAATGATTTGTTCATTTCAAATACCCTCTTTAGACAGCATAACAGACAACTATACACATGGGCCTCACCAGATGGAATACATAGAAATCAATTATGGATAGGTATGAATTAATTGTTATCATTATGTTTGTTTTTTTATTTTGATGCTGCTGGATTTTTGTTCTTTATTCCTTCTTGGGTATTTTGTGCTTTTTATTTGCCAGTTTCTTAATAGTTTTAATGTTTCCATGTTCTTTTTGAATTTTCATTTTCTTATTATCTTGTGAAGTATTAATTTTATCTGAGATTACCCTATAGTCTATTAATTTTTCCTCCTTTTTGAACAGTCTATTTTATCCTGCAATTTTCCAGACCTCCTCATCATCTGGGTCTCTGTTCCTATATTTTCAGTTTCTTTCACATTATAATTGTTTTGATCATAGACTGACCTCCCAGATCCTCTTAATTTATTCTTGTAGTATTGTTCTCTTCTGGACTCTTCCATATGTCAACTGAGTTCTGGGTGGTTTTGCCAAATATGTCAATCTCTGATTGTTGTCTGCTCTTGTTGGTTCTCAGTCCAAAGAACACCTTTTAGAATGTTTTTAAGTGTTCTGTTGACTTTGACAAAGTCCTTTAGCTTCTATTCATCTTGGAATGCTTTGATTACAGTGTTGCATTTGATTGAAAGTTTTGCTGGATAGACAATTCTTGGATTGCAGTTTTTTTTCTTTTTTTTTTTTTACTTTCAGGTCTTTATATTTTGTCTCCATTGCTTTCTTGCCTGCATGGTTTCTGCTCAGAGATCAGAGCATTATCTCATTTACTTATCTTTGTAAGTAACACTTCTCTTTTCCCTAGCTGCTTTTAGGATTCTCTCCCTGTCTGATTTTTGAGAGCTTGATTATGATATGTACTGGTGATTTTGTTTTGAGGTCTATTCTCCCTCGGGTTCATTCAGCTCCTTGAATGTTTATCTTCTAGTCTATCTGATACAGCCCTGGAGGATCTGGATGTTAGGAAAATTTTCTTCCAGCAGCTGTTTACTTCCAGCAGCTGCTTCCTCTGTATTCTTCTCTGACCTTTTCTTTTCCAGAATTCCAGTAAACATCAGATTATTCCTCTTCATCTTGTCACATATAGATCGTAGACTTTCTTTGGGTTTTGTTAATTCATTTTGTTTCTACTTGCTCTTCTATCTTAGTAGTATTGAGAGATTTGTCTTCCAGATCAGTATTTCTAGCTTCAATCTCTTCAATTCTGCTCCTTTGCCCTTTCAGTTTATTGTACATTTCAAATATTTTGTTATTAATCATTTGGACCTCATTTTGCAGTTTTTTAATTGTTTCCAATGCTGTTTCTATCTTATTTGATTGTTCCTGTAGCACTTTCCTGGCTTCTTCCTTATTTTTCTCAAACCCTCTGTTGAGCATCTGAATGCATCTCAGTTTCATTCTACTAAATTCATTATCAGTCAGTTACAAAACCTGTTCTCCTTCCAATGGAAATTCTAGGTCTACCTCCAGCTCATTTGTTTCAACTCCTTTATCTTTTTTCTGTACATGATGTTATATTTTCTGTTGCTTTTGGAGCTTTTTCAATAATTATATGTATTTTCAATAACTCAATGAAGGTATGTTGGTGTATTATGAAGCATTTTGATTACATCCAGTTGATGTGAACAGGAGCTAGGCTTCCCTTTTCACTTCTCTTATTACTCAACTTAGTGTAATTTTAGCAAGTGTTGGCTATCTTCACTGCTCTGATGTATAACAGCTGGTATTGCTTCTTGCCTGGATGATGGGATTTTCTAGGGTGCAATTGTAGCTTGTTCTATGACCACAATTACTATCTCTTGTCTTCTCAATTCTTATCAGGTGTTTCTCCTAATGAGAAACAGCCTAGGGTTGGCCAGAGCCATTTTTGAAGACTCTCCTATTGTATGCTGTTCCTATTGATTCCTCCCTCTTCTTTGATGTTGGGTCTAGTGGTCCTTCCTGAGCATGTTCATGTGTGTGCATGATAGAACCCTCTGGGAAGGTGGAGTGGTGTCCACTTGCTCATACACCCCCTCCATTCACCAAAGTAGAGGTGTACACACAGAAAAAGATAAATGAACAGGAGAAAAATTTTCACACCTTTTTCTCTGATGATCTGTCAGACATCTGTTATGGTAGTGCTCTCTTGATCTTGTATCTGCTCCATACCACTCAAGATGGCAATGCCAGAACTCACTTGCTGCAAATCAGAAAACACCAATTTTCATATTTTACCTACAAATCCCACTAGCAGTAAGCCATCAGCATTTCTAAATATCCCTTTATATGTAGTTCAGAGTTTGGGTACTGTCCCCTGAACTTGCTTCATCTGATATCTGGGTATGCATGGTGCCTCTCCCAAACCTCCCATCAAGCTCTTCCTCCCTCATCTAATTTCTTGTACAGCACATAAAATAAGTACCAGTGTTGTCTACTTTTAAAAATTAAACTTTATATTTTAAGATAGTTATATACTAATATGCTATTATAAAATATTTTTATAAAATGTGCAAAGATCTGGAATTTGAAACCAAAAGAAAAGAACATTGCTAAAACTGAAAGGACTGAAGGAAAAAATGAAACCTCGACTTTCAATACTGAAAGAGTCTCTGGGAAAAATATTAGATTATGCAGAAAGGATCAAAAGAAGATGGAAGGAATACACAGAG
Organism: Chrysochloris asiatica; assembly: GCF_000296735.1. Taxonomy (NCBI): domain Eukaryota; kingdom Metazoa; phylum Chordata; class Mammalia; order Afrosoricida; family Chrysochloridae; genus Chrysochloris; species Chrysochloris asiatica. The sequence goes on along the minus strand of NW_006414126.1, from coordinate 3,033 downwards.
TCCCTGTACCAAAAATAAATGGTGAATATTCAGCCATTTCAAGAGGTAGCATATGATCAAGAACCAATTGTACTGAAGGTAGGCATCCAATATACACTGAAGGCATTGAAAAATAACAAGGCTGTGGTAATTGAAAAATTTCAACAAACTGATACAGCCCTGGAGGATCATCTATGCCAAGAAATTTGGCCAACTGATTGATTGGGAGAAATCCCTATTTATGCCCATTTCAAAGAAGTGACCCAAAGGAATGTGGAACTCATATCACAATATCATCAATATCCCATGCTAATAAAATTTTGCAAAGATAATTTAAAAATTGACTGCAAGAATACTTTGACAGGAGGATGTAAGAGGTTCAAGCCAGATTCAGATGAGGAAGTAGAACAAGGAATATTGTTGATGTAAGATGAATCTTGGTTGAAAGAAGAGAATACCAGAAAGATGTTTGGCTGTGCTTTATTTACTATTCAAATCCTATTGACTGTGTGGATCATGCGGAGCTATGCATAACATTGTGGGAAATGGGTAGTAAAGAACACTTAGCTGTATTCATGAGGATCCTGTACATAGACCAAGAGTCAGTCATATGAACACAACAAAGGGGCACTAAATTATTTAAAATCAGAAAAGGTGTGTGTCCTGGTTGTATGGTTTCACCATACTTATTTAATCTGTATGATAAGCAAATAAGCTGAAAATTGGTTATATGAAGAAGAATGAATTATTAGATTTGGAGAAAGAGTCTTTATTAACCTAAGGTATGCAGATGATACAACCTTTCTTGATGGACGTGGATTAAGACTTAAGATAATTACTGATGAAGATCAAACACTATAGCCCTCAGAATAGATTATACTTCAGTGTAAAGAAAACAAAAATCTGCTGTACAAGCCCTCTTTAAAGTATTTGAAAAGCAAAGAGATCAATACAGGTGCACCTTACCTAAACCATGGTGTTTTATATCGTCTCATATGTATGTGAAAGTTGGAAAATAAATAAGGCAGACCATAAATGAATCAATGCATTTAAGTTTTGTTTTTGGAGAGAATATTTAAAGGACCATGGACTGCCAGAAGAACAAACAGATACTTGCTGGAAAAAGTACAACCAAAATGCTGGTGTTGTTAAGTGTTGTTGAGTCGATTCCAACCCATAGCAACCCTGTATAGGGTTTCCAAGGAGCAGCTGGTGAGCTCAAACCACTGACCTTGTGATTCAAATGATTTTGCAATCTGGCGCATTAACCTACAGAGCCACACCAGGACTCCTTAGAAGCCAGTATTTTGAGACATCATCTGCCATACTTGGGACATGTGATCATAAGGGATCAGTCCCTGGAGAAAGATATCATGCTAGTAAATTGGAGAATCAGTGAAAATGAGGAAGATCCCCAACTGAAGGACTGACACAGTGGCAGCAGCAATGGGCTCAAGTGTAGCAACAATTGTGAAGATGACATAGGAATGGGCAGTGTTTCATTTTGTTGTATAAATGTTTCATTTTGTCACTATAAGGAAACAGATGCAATGAAACCTAATAACAGAAATGGGGGGAAATTAAATGATGCAGAAATCATCAAAATCAGATAAAAGAAATACACAGGATCACTATACCAAAACAAAACAAAACAAAAAACAACAACAACAACAAAATAATTATCAAAGTTCAAACATTTCCAGAGGTAACACATGAACAAGAACCAATGGATCTGGGGGTGTGGTGGTGGATAAGCTAGAGGTGCAGTGAAGATATCCATGAGCAATACTACAGACTACCAGACGAAATGGGTTCAGGGGAGATCTCTGAAACTCCGAACCACATAGATAGGAATATTTAAAAATTTTGAAGGCTTATAGCTAGTGGAAATTGTAGTGGAAATAAGAAATCTCTTACTTTAGAATCTGCTGGGCTCAGCGGCCCAGAGCCAACAACTTGGGTGAGACCAAACTGCAAGACCAAGCAGGGGACCAAGCAGACCTGCTAGGAACTACTGACCACGGGAGCCTCAGAGCAAAGGTGACAATATTCTCTGTTTGTTTTCCTTTGTTCCGATTTTTTTATGTGTGTGTATCTCTTCATTGGCCTCTAGCTGACTTCACACCTCCATTCTGGTGACCAGAGGGAGTGCCTGAGTGAGTGGACACCCCACTTCCACTACTGGAGGGATGTTCCACCACACATGTGCACAGATACTCTTAGCATTTAGAGGGAATTGCTTGCTTGCTTGTTGAGTGCCTTGGAGTCGCTTCTGACTCATAGTGAACCTGCACAGGGTTTCCGAGGCTGTGAATCTTTATGGGAGCAGGGGCCATCATCTTTCTCCTGTGGAACAGCTGGTGGTTTCAAGCTGCCGACCTTGGGTCTAGCAGCCCAATTCATAACCACTACACTATAAGCAGGCAGCTCAAAACAGCCACAGCAGGCCCTGAAATGTTTATTAATAGGGAAAGGCCCAGAAGAGGGGGTATGGAGAGGGATACAGTTTAAAAACAAAACAGGTCTAAAATTAAATCCTGAGGTACAGCATAACAACCAGCAGGGGCATATTGAAATTTATCAGACAGCCTTGAAGGCAAGAAGCTGAAAGAGGAAAGTTAAAGTCATACGCATATTAGGCTACAGATTTTTTTTTTTCTTTTCTCTCTCCTCTCCTTTTTCATAATTATGGACTACAGTATCCTATATCCCCCCCTTCCTTGTTTTTTTGCTGCTGCTATTGTTTTTCTTGCATGTTGTTGTTGTTGTTCTGTTGTGTTTTGTTTTTGTTCCCCCTTTTACCTACAGGGGGCTCTTTCTCGCCCTATACTACCCAAAAAGAGACAGAAATTGCTGCCATATAGTCAAGAAACAATCACACCCTATAAAGCCCCACATTCCAGGCAAGAACAAATAACAACTACCATACACCAGGGAGGCAGACAACACCTAAGAAAGTTACTCTGAGTTAAGCTATAAAAAGTGAAAAAGGAAGAAAGGGAGCCCACCTCCTGATTATGTCTACCTGGAGGCAATCAGAAAGCATATATATAT
>NW_006414125.1:5236-6271 GCF_000296735.1 Chrysochloris asiatica | reverse complement strand
GGATGATGCATGGAGGGGATTGTAACCATGGCAATGAAACGATATACGATGGGATGAATGTAAAACTAATATTCTCCCATGTAAACTATCACATAATTCACAATAAAACATTTAAAAAAATGAAGTGGAACACTTGAACAGCAATACCCTAGGTATTAGTGAGCTAAAAGGCATTGGTACAGGCCATTTAAAATCTGACAACCGTATAGTTTACTATGCCAAGCACAACAAATTGGTATTCATTGTCAAAAAGAGCATTTCAGGTTCTAATCTTTAGTATAATGCTGTCAATAACAGTATAGTATCCACACACTTGTAAGGCAGACCAGTTATTATGACTATTTCTCAGCTTTACACACCAAACACTAATTGTAAAGATGAAAAAAAACTGAAGATTTGTTTTACTAATTTTAGCAGTCTGAAATTGATCAAACATGCATTCAAGATACCTTAGTCATTACTGGTGAAAGAAATATGAAACTTGGAAAAAAGGTGAATCAGTAGTTGAAACATATGGCCTTGGTGATAGAAATGTTATCAGATATTGTATGAGCAAGTTTTGCAAGACTCAGGATCTATTTATTGGAAATACCTTTTATCAACAATACTAATAGTGATTATTGCACATGGACCTTGTCAGATGCAATTTTGTTATTGTTGTTAGATGCCATTGTTGTTGTTGTTAGGTCACTGACTCAGAATGGCCTTTTGTAGACCAGAACAAAACACTGCCAATCCTGGGCCAACCTCACTATAGTTGCCATGCTTAAGCCCATTGATGCTGCCGCTTTGCTAGTTCATCTTGCTGGGGGTCCTCCTCTCCTTCTCTGACCCTCCTTCACGATATCAAGCATGATATCCTTCTCCAGAAACTGATCCCTCCTGACAATATGTTCTAAGTATGGAGACGAAGTCTGATCATCCTGGCCTCCAAGGAGCACTCTGGCTGTATTTCTTCCCACATAGATCTTTTGGTTCTTTTGGCAGCGCATGGTACTGTTAATATTCTCCTCCAACTAAAACTCAACAGCATAA
>NW_006414125.1:2077-3331 GCF_000296735.1 Chrysochloris asiatica | reverse complement strand
TGACATCAAGAACATCATACTTGAAGAAAGCAAAAAGTCATTAAGAAGTCAAGAAAGAAGGAAAAGGTCAAAATGGTTGTCAGAAGAGACAGTGAAACTTGCTCTCCAGCGTAGAGATGCTAAAGCAAATGGAAGAAATGAGGAGGTATAAGAGGTGAACAGGAAATTTCAAAGGTTAGCTCAAGAAGATAAACCAAATACTACAACAAAATGTGCAAAGATCTGGAGTCAGAAAATGAAAAGGGAAGAACATGCTCAGGATTTCTCAAGGTGGGGGAACGAAGAAAAAATTCAAGCCTCAACTTTAGTTATTGAAGGATTCTCTGGCTGACTGTGGACCAGAGTATATAAATTTCAGAATGAAGTTGTGGAAAATTAAACAAGAGAGCCAAAGTATGATCTTGAGGCTATCCCTCCTGAATTCAGAGACCAACAGAAGAATTTTGTTGATGCATTGAAAACTAATGACCAAAGACCAGATGAATTGTGAGATGACGTCAGGACATCATACCTGAAGAAATATCTGAAAAAATGTGGATCGCAAAAGATAATTTAAAAACCTGGAAAGGAAGAAAAGACACAAAATTTCAGTGTCAAAAGACACCTTGTAATTAAGTCTTTAAAGTAGTAAAACAGATAGAAAAAAGTGATCAAGCTAAAGAGTTGAACAGAAACTAGGTCTTCTGTTTAGAAGATTTCTAAGAGTAGATTTAGAAGACAAAGTATCATAATAAAATACACAGAGACCTGAAATTAGAAAACCAAACAGGAAGAACACGATCCACATTTTTTCAGACTGAAAGAACTGAAGAAGAAATTTAAGCCTTGAGTTTCAATCTTGAAGGATTCTATGGAGAAAATATTGAATGATGCAGAAAGCATCAAAAGCAGACGGGAGGCATGCATAGAGTCAGGGTAAACAAAAGATGGTTCTTTGATAGTCATTGATCCTCAAAGGCAGCAAATGATTAAGAACTGACACACTGAAGGAAGAACTCTATGCTGCACTGAAAATTTTGGCAAAAAACAATGTTCTAGGAATTTACAGAATACCAGTTGAGATGCTTCAGCAAACTGATACTAGAAACACTCATTTATTCCAAGAAATTCTAAAGCTAGGTACTTGGCCAAACTGATTGGAAAAGATACTTACTTGTGTCCCTTTCAAAGAGTGGTAATCCAAAAGAATGCAAAGATTATTGAAAAATATCATTAATATCAAATATAAGTAAAATTTTGCCAAAGGTAATTATA
>NW_006414125.1:0-972 GCF_000296735.1 Chrysochloris asiatica | reverse complement strand
AAAAAAGAAAAAAAGAGGTAGTCATTCTAACAAAACAAGAAGATACTGTATGGTTTAAGGTTTTTATAACTCATGGTTCATATGAGTACCAGTTGAATTTTCTGCCTTTGGGAAAGGTTTTCTGCCTTTGAGAGGTTTTTTTTTCCCCCCATGTACAGTGCATGCTTGCATCAGGATGTGGACAAGAGTAACTGCATAAGACAGAAGGAAGTTCTTAGGCAACATATTGCTGTTTTGAGACATTATTGCCTGAGATGCGGAATCCTATAGGAATGATTGTGTAGAACCTTTGTCTTTTTAGGTTTCTTTTCAGTGAAATAAGACATGTACGCATATTTACTGTTTTGTGTGTGTTCCTAGGAATATGTAGTGTTCAGGATTAGGAAATGTTCATGTGAATATTTCTTCCATGCCTCATCCTACCACCAGAGTCTGTTGAAATACGTGTATGTTGTTGTTGTTAGGTGCCGTAGAGTCGGTACTGACCCATAGCGACCTTATGCACAGCAGAATGAAACACTGCCCGATCCTGGGCCAATCTCACTGAAATCAAATTGACTACATCTGTTGCCACACTTAAGTCCATCGATGCTGCCACTTGACCAATCCATCTCGTTGGGGGTCTTCCTGTTTTTCTCTGACCCTCCACTTTACCAAACATGATATTCTTCTCCAGTGACTGGTTCCTTCTGACAATATGTCTGAAGTATGAGAGACAAAGTTTGGCCATCTTGGCCTCCAAGGAGCATTCTGGCTGCACTTTTTTCAAAATGGATCTATTGGTACTTTTGGCAGCCCATGGCACTTTCAATATTCTCCTCCAACACCATAATTCAAAAGCATCAATTCTTCTATGGTCGTCCTTATTTACTGTCCAGTTTTTGCATGCATATGAGGTTATTGAAAATACCATGGCTTGGGTCAGGCGCACCTTAGTCCTCAAGCTGACATCTTTGCTCTTCAACACTTTAA
>NW_006414124.1:5751-6276 GCF_000296735.1 Chrysochloris asiatica | reverse complement strand
GAATTCCTTCTCAGGCATTTCCAAAGCCTGCCCATCTTTCACTATGGAGTGTAGGTCTACTTCCATCTCATTTGCCTCAGTCACTTTATCTCGCTTCTGGACTTGTGTTGATATCTGTTTCTATTTTTGGGGCATATTCAGGAGCTATCTGTGTCCTTAATACTTAAATGGGTATGTATTTTGGTATTTTTTATGCTTTCTGATTGCCTCTGGGTAGATGTGATCAGTAGATGGGCTTCCCTTTTCACTCGTCTTCCTGAGAAATTTCAAGATGCCCCTGTTGGTCATTGTGATGTAACTCAGCATTTAATTTTTGGCCTATTGCCTTTTTAGTCTGTCTGTCCTGCTCCCCATCCCCATTCAGGCCTTATTCCTAGTGATAAACAGTTCAGGGCCAGCTTTGGCTGTTTTGCACTGCTGTTTGGTTTTAAGTGGAAACTGTCACTTTAAATTTTGTGGAGATCTGTGTGCATGTGTAGTAGAACCCTCCGGGGATGGAGGTGGGGTGTCGACTCGCTCAGGCAC
>NW_006414124.1:3466-4479 GCF_000296735.1 Chrysochloris asiatica | reverse complement strand
GCAAGCTCAGCGGTTCAAAAACACCAGCTGCTTCTCAGAAGCCCCATACAGGGTTACCATGAGTCAAACTGACTCTATGGCACCTAGCAACAACAACATCTCAATAGGAAGGATTTTAATTTTTCATATTTAAGTCCACAGTAGAGAAAGGAATTTGTGACCAGTAATATCTTGCAGCTTGCCCTTCTGTATTCATTCCTGGGGGCACATGTGGAGGGCCCATTTCCCTGCCTCTGTTCTTGGTAGCTCTCAACTGAAATGGGTCCCTTGAATGATATGCTATAGAGAAATCACTTCCAAACTGCTTTCTTCACAGCTGAAAAAGGTGGGGCCTGTTCACTAGGTCAGGCTATACTTTTCCCTACTAGCAGCTGCTGATGCACCAGGAGTTGTAATAAGACCATTTTACAATCAAAAGCTACATTTCACAAAAGAGTAGCCATTTATTTATATATTCACATAGAGTCCTGGTTAGAACTCTGCTTTCATATAACACTCATCTTTATTCCTTTTTTCCTCTGCATGGCTTTCATATTGGCAGCATAAATGCATTATATATATGTGACATAACCTATATAATCTTGAAATTCCAGGCTGTTTTCAGTTTCTTAAGCATAAATACAGGACAAAAACAAAGTACTTTTACAATCAGACAATCTGACAGTCATTAAATTCTTCAAGCTCTAAGATGGCATAATAATTTAAGGATCCATTCAAATGTTATTGTTTTCCCATAATCTAGATTGTCAAGCTGTATTCCAGTCAAACACCATTTCCTTTTGTGTCATAGGAGTGTATCCATACAGAAACCAGTCAGAAAGAATTACGCCCTACAAGGCTTTTCTTTGTGATTGAGGTCTATACTCTCATTTTTAAGATACAGAGGTTAACCTTAACAGAAACATAAGGGACACTTTTAGGAAATTACTTCCTACCTATCGTGCCCCAATGTGCACACCCAGAATAAAACAAAGGCATCTTACAAGTGAAGGTAACAGTGAGTGCAGGAGACA
>NW_006414124.1:0-546 GCF_000296735.1 Chrysochloris asiatica | reverse complement strand
GTACCGAGAAAGTGGGGTTCTATAGTAACAAAATAATAAGGATGAGTTTTCTAAATTGGTTTCCAAGTCTGACTAATTATAAAGGTAGTGATATAGGGTGGAGGCTTGTCTGATCTCCACTTCAGAGGAATCAGTCTTGGGCTGATTTTGAGTTTGGTCCTCTTTCCGTCTTGTGGAGTCAGAGGAAGTCAGACATGGTCCCTACTTGGTCTAAGCAGTTGGCATTGTGAGCATTATTCATTGCAATGGTTCCAGATCTATGAATTATGAGATTTCATATGAGAAAGAGGAGTGGGATAAAATGTTTCAGCTGAGGGGGGAGCAGCTTCTGGAGTTTCTAGAGCTGATGTCATGCTAGTTAAAAAGGATAGCTGATCCCCTGTACTAAAAATGACAACATTGAAAAGGACATTAGGAAAGCAATACCATTTACAATAGCCACCCAAAGGAGGAAATACCTAGGAATAAATGTAACCGGAGAAACAAAGGACTTATACAAAGAAAACTACAAAATGCTACTTCCAGAAACCAAAAGAGACCTACAAA
>NW_006414123.1:5970-6788 GCF_000296735.1 Chrysochloris asiatica | reverse complement strand
GATGTATCCACCCTGGCTTTGGGGTGCCTCATTGTCTCCCTTCTTCTGTTTGTCTGTGTATTCTTTTGCTATCCCTATCGCCGCTGGATCTCTCCTCCTCGTGAACCAAAAACTCGTGACAACTATGTCGGGGTCAGACCCCGGCAACAGAGAGATAACTACATGGCAGATAGCTCCAGAAAATCCATGCACAGAGAGCTAGCTAAATGGCAGACGAGTCCAAAATGTCCATATACAGAGAGCTACGTACATAATGGAGTAGTGCAACATTTCCATACACAGAGTTCTAGCTACATGGCAGATGAGTGCAACATGTCCATATACTGAGAGTTAGGTACATGGCAGATGAGTCCAACAAGTGTATACAAAGAGGGCTCGCTACAAGGCAGATGAGTCCAACATGTTCATACAGAGAGATCTGTGTACATGACTGATGCATCCAACATGTCCATACACAGAGAGTATGGCAGACAAGTCCAATATGTTCATATAGAGAGAGCTAACTACATGTCAGATCAGTCCAACATATCTATGTAAAGATAGCTAGCTACATGGCAGACAAGTCCAAAATGTCCATACACAGAGAGCTAGCTACATGGCAGAGGAGTGCAACATTTCCATATACAGATTTCTAGCCACATGGCAGATGAGTCCAACGTGTCCATATACTGAGTGCTAACTTCATGGCACAGTAGCCCAACATGTCCATATACGGAGTACTAGCTACATGGCAGATGAGTCCAACATGTCCATACACTGAGAGTTAGCTACATGGCAGATGACTCCATCATGTGTATGTATAGAATACTAGCTACAAA
>NW_006414123.1:3706-4565 GCF_000296735.1 Chrysochloris asiatica | reverse complement strand
TAGCTACATGGCAGATGAGTAAAAAATGTCCATATAAAGAGAGCTAGCTACATGGAAGAGTAGTCCAACATTTCCATATACAGTGTTCTATGTTTTGGCAGATGTGTCCAACATTTCCATATACTCAGAGCTATCTACATGGCAGAATAGTCCAACATGTGCATATACAGAGTACTTGCTACATGGCAGAGGAGTCCAACATGTCCATAAACAGAATATTAGCTACATGGCAGATGAGTCCAACATGTGTACATTCATAAGGCAACCTACAAGGCAGGTGAGTCCAAATGTTCATAGAGAGAGATGGCAACTGGCTGATGAGTCGAACATATCCAGATACTAAGAGCTATCTACATGGCACACAAGTCCAATATGTTCATTTACAGAGAGATACCTACATGACAGGTCAGTTCAACATATTCATTCACAGTGAGCTACCTACATGGTAGACGAGTCCACAATGTACATATACAGAGAGCTAGCTACATGGCAGAGGAGTCCAACATTTCCATTTTCAGAGTTCGAGCTACATGGCAGATAAGTCCAACGTGTCAATATACTGAGAGTTAGCTACATGGCAGAGTACTCCAACATGCCCATATACATAGTACTAGCTACATGACAGATAAGTCCAACATGTTCATATACTGAGAATTAGCTACATGGCAGATGAGTCCAATATGTGTATATTTAGAGGACTATCTATAAGGCAGATTAGAGCAACATGTTCATACACATAGAGCTGGCTACATGGCTGATGAGTCCTACATGTCCATAAACTGAGAGCTACCTATATGGCAGACAAGTCCAATATGTTCATATACAGAGAGCTACCTATGGCAGATCAGTCCAATATATC
>NW_006414123.1:0-526 GCF_000296735.1 Chrysochloris asiatica | reverse complement strand
TGGCTATGTCACTGACTCTGGGCCCAAGAGTCCCCAGGTCTTGCCACACTGCTGGCCAACCAGGTCTTCACCCGGGTTCACAGAAGTCTATTGACTGGTGTAGGGTTAGCTCACCGCTTCATTGCTGTTTTTCCATTCACTTCATTCTCCTTACAGTGTTGAGCATGGTCACCAATTACAGCCTGTATTCCCATTGAGTCTTAGTCTTGGAATGGGGTTTGCGCTGAGGGGACCCAACCACTAGCCTTGATGTTTCCTGGGTAAGCATGTTGCTTGTTCTTGTAGTAACAATCGTTCTGCCTTTTTTCTATATTTTTCCTGTAGGTCTTTCTTTCAATAAGTATCTTCTGTTCCTCTAGCCACTCCAGGTTGGTCTGTTTGTCCTTTCAAGTGGGAATTTCCCATCTCTGGAGATCTGGCTGTGGTTCAGTCTTCCACCTATAGTCTTATGTATTACAGAGGATCTGCAGGAAGCCTCCTTCACTGGGCACGTTGTAGCCCCATTTTAGTTATTCCAATCAGTTAA
>NW_006414122.1:5543-6077 GCF_000296735.1 Chrysochloris asiatica | reverse complement strand
ACTCTCAGTATATGGATATGTGGGACTCATCTGCCTACCATATAGCTAACTCTCTGTATATGTACACATTGGACTCAACTGCCATGTAGCTATTACTCTGTATATGGACATGTTGGACTACACTGCCATGTAGCTAGCTCTCAGAATATGGATATGTTGGACTCAACAGCCATGTAGCCACCTCTCTCTGTATGAACATTTTGGCCCTAGTCCTAACCCAAGCCCTAAAACCCTATCAACACTAGCCCTAGCCCAAGCCCTAAAGCCCTAATGGACCTAGCACTAGTTCTAGCCCAAAAGCAATATCAGGCTGTCCCTAGCCCTATCCCTAAAGCCCTAACACCTCTAGACCAAGCCCTAAAGCCCTAAAAGCTCTCACCCTAGCTCTAGACCTAAAGCTCTATCAGCCATAGACCTAGACATAGCACAAAAGCCCTAACAGCCCTAGCCTTAGCCCTAAAACCCTTTCCCTAAAGCCCTAGCCCTAGCCCTAGCCCTAAAGCCCTAACCCTAGCCCTAGCCTCAAAGCCCTAA
>NW_006414122.1:2172-3704 GCF_000296735.1 Chrysochloris asiatica | reverse complement strand
AGCCCTAAAGCCCAAACAGCTCAAGCCCTAGCCCTAAAGCCCTAAAAGCTCTAACCCTAGCTCTAGACCTAAAGCTCTATCAGCCATAGCCCTAGACCTAGCCCCAAAGCCCTAACAGCCCTAGCCTTAGCCCTAAACCCCTTTCCCTAAAGCCCTAGCCCTAGCCCTAGCCCTAAAGCCCTATCAGACCTAGCCTTGTCCCTAAAGCCCTAAAAGCCCTAGCCCTAGCCCTAAAGCCCTTTCCCTAATGCCCGATCCCTAGCCCTAGCTCTAAACCTAGCCCTAAAACCCTAGCCCTGGAATAAGCCCTAAAGCCCTAACACTCCTAGCCCTAAACCTAAAGCCCTAACAGCCCTCGACCTAGCCCTAAAGCCCTAACAGCACTAGCCCTAGCCCTAAAGCCCTTTGCTAATGCCCTAGCCCTAGCCCTAGACATAAATGTTGCCCTAAAATCCTAGCCCTGGCCTTAGGCCTAAAGCCCAAACAGCCATAGCCCAAGCCCTATCAGCCCTAGCCCTAACACTAAAGCCTTTTGCTCTAATGCCCTAGCCCTATACCTAGACCTAAAGCCCTATCCCTAGCCCTAAAGCCCTAACAGCCCTAGCCCTAGCCCTAAAGCCCTAACAGCTCTAGCCCTGGCCCTAGCCCTAAAGCCCTAACAGCCCTAGCCCTAGCCCTAAAGCCATAAAAGCTCTAGACCTGGATCTAGCCCTAAAGCCCTAAAAGACTTAGCACAAGCCCCAGCCCTGAAGCCCTAACAGCTGTTGCACTAGCCCTAGCCCTAAAGTCCTATAAGCGCTAACCCTAACCCAAGCCCTAAAGCCCTAACAGCCCTAACCCTAACCCAAGCCCTAAAGCCTTAACAGCCCTCACACTAACCCATGCCCTAAAGCCCTATCAGCCCTAGACCTAACACTAGCCCTAGCCCTAAAGCAATAACAACCCTAGCACTAGTCCTAGCCCTAAAAGGCTGGCCCTAGCCCAATCCCTAAAGTCCTAACAGATGTAGCCTTAGCCCAACCCCAAAGCCCGAACAGCCCCAGCCCTAGTCCTAACCCTAATGGCCTAACAGCCCTAGCCCTAGCCATAAACCCTTGCCCTAATACACTAGCCCTATACCTAGCCCTAAAGCCCTAACCCTAGCCCTAGCCTTAAAGCCCTAATAGCCCTAACAGAGAAAGCTTTAGCCCAAGCACTAAAGCCCTAACAGCCCTAGCCCAAGCTCTAGCCCTAAAGCCCTAACAGCAGTGGCCCTAGCCCTAATGGCCTAACAGCCCTAGCCCTAGCACTAAAGATGTAACAGCCCTAGCCCAAGCACTATCCCTAAAACCCTAACAGCCCTAACCCTAGCCCTAGCCCTAAAGCCCTAACAGCCCTAGCCCAAACCCTAAAGCCCTAACAGCACTAGAACTAGCATTAGCCTTAAAGCCCTAACAGGCTTAGCCCTAGACCTAAAGCCCTAACAGTCCTAGCCCAAGCCCTAGCCCTAAAGGCCTAACAGGCCTAGCCGTACCCTAAAGCCCTAACAGCCC
>NW_006414122.1:0-1732 GCF_000296735.1 Chrysochloris asiatica | reverse complement strand
GTCCTAACAGCCCTAGCCCAAGACCTAGCCCTAAAGCCCTGACAGGGCAAGCACTAGGTCTATAACCCTAACAGCCCTAGCCCTGGCACTAGCCCTAAAGCCCTAACAGCCCTAGACCTAGCATTAGCTTTAAAGCCTTAACAGGCCTAGCCCTAGCCCAAAGCCTAAAGCCCAAACAGCTCTAGTCCTTGCCCTAAAGCCCTAAAAGCTCTAACCCTAGCACGAGCCCTAAAGCCCTATCAGCCATAGATATAGCCCTAGCCCTAAAGCTCTAACATCTCTAGCCCTAGCCCTAAAGCCCTTTCCCTAATGACCTACCCCTAGACCTACCCCTAGCCCTAAACCTAGCTCTAAACCCCTAGCCCTGGCCTTAGCCCTAAAGCCCTAACTGTCCTAGCCCTAACTCTAAAGCCCTAACATCCCTAGACCTAGCCCTAAAGCCCTAACAGCACTAGCCCTAGCCCTAAAGCCCTTTCCCTAATGCCCTAGACCTAGCCTTAGCCATAAACGTTGCCCTAAAGTCCTAGCCCTGGCCTTAGCCCTATAGCCCTAACAGCCCTGGCCCTGGAACTAGCCCTAAAGCCCTAACAGCCCTATACCTAGCATTAGCCTTAAAGCCCTAACAGGCCTAGCCCAAGCCCTAAAGCCCTAACAGCCATAGTTCTAGCCCTATCAGTCCTAGCCCAAGCTCTAAAATCCTTGGCCTAATGCCCAAGCCCTAGATTTAGCCCTAAAGCCCTAGCCCTAAGCCTAAAGCCCTAACAGCCCTAACCCTAGCCCTAAATCCCTAACAGCTCTAGCCCTGGCCCTAGCCCTAAAGCCCTAACAGCCATAGCACAAGCCCTAGCCCTAAAGCCCTAACAGGCCTAGCCCTAGCCCTGAAGCCCTAACAGACCAAGCCCTAGACCTAAAGCCCTAACAGGCCTAGCCCTAGCCTAAAGCCCTAACAGCATTAGCCCAAGCCCTATCCCTAAAGCCCTAACAGCCCTAGACCTAGCACTAAAGACTTAACAGACCTAGCCCTAGATCTACCCCAAAAGTCCTAACAGCCCTAGTCCAAGACCTAGCCCTAAAGCCCTAACAGGCCTAGCCCTAGGTCTAAAACCCTAACAGCTCTAGCGCTGACACTAGCCTTAAAGCCCTAACAGCCCTAGACCTAGCATTAGTCTTAAAGCCCTAACAGCCCTAACCCTAGCCCAAACCCTAAAGCTGAAACAGCTCTAGCCCTAGCCCTAAAGCCCTAAAAGCTCTAAACCAAGCCCTAGCCCGAAAGCCCTATCAGCCATAGACCTAGACCTAGCTCTAAACCTAGCCCTATACAGCTCTAGCCCTGGCCCTATCCCTAAAGCCCTAACAGCTGTAGCCCTAACCCAACCCTAGCCCTAATGCCCTAACAACCCAGGCCATAGCCCTAAAGCCCTTTCCCTAATGCTCTAGCCCTAGACCTAGCCCTATATCAGTAACCCTAGCCCTAGCCCTAGCCTTAAAGCCCTAACAGCACTAGCCTTAGCCGTAAAGCCCTAACAGCCCTAGACCTAGCATTAGCCTTAAAGCCCTAACAGGCCAAGCCCTAGACCAACCCTAAAGCCCAAACAGCTCTAGCCCTAGCCCTAAAGCCCTAACAGCCATAGCACTAGCCGTAGCACTAAATCCTTAGCCCTAGCCCTGGCCTTAGCCCTAAAGTCCTAACAGCTCCAGCCTAACCCTAGGCCTACAAGCCCTATAAGCCCTA
>NW_006414121.1:5427-6043 GCF_000296735.1 Chrysochloris asiatica | reverse complement strand
TTTTCTGCTCTTACAAAGGTTTACAACTTCAGGAACCCTATACAGGGTTGTTATGAGTTAGGACTGACTCCAGGGCCCACCACCACCACCACTACCACCCTCACCATATAGTAAAAGGAGAAAGAACTGCATTGTTGAAACATTAGATTTCTACTGGGAGCAAGACGTCATTTTCATCATAAACCTTTACATTGTCACCATTCTTTGTCATTTGAATTTATGTGTCCAAGAAGAACCAGTATTTTCTAAGAGGACTTTGCCCTGAAATTCTTCCCTTTCACATTCCTGTTAATCAAAATAAGGATAAGGGGATTTACAGTTGTAAAGAGAAGGCAGACAATTTTCCATGACTATAAATACAGTAAATATTAGGTTTAAAAATAGTTCCAGTTCACTGCAAATAGGAACCTGCTCTTGATTTACTCAATTTTTGAAAAAAAACCAAACAGTATATATATATTTTTTCCCCATAACATGAGAAAGAAAGGCTACCTTCTAGGAAGAACTACATTCCAGCTGATGCTGGTGGTTTTGATGAAGATTCAATTCTGCTCACAGTTCCAGGACAGGCTTTGAAGGAATCAAATGTGAATAACCCCCTATAGTCACTCTCTCC
>NW_006414121.1:1929-3417 GCF_000296735.1 Chrysochloris asiatica | reverse complement strand
GCATTATCCTGCCGTGCCATACCATGACTCCATACAATCCTTCAATATTGCAATTCGAAGCTTAAAGTTTTATTTCAGTTCTCTTAGCTTGAGGAATGCTGAGTATGTTCTTTCCCTTTTTGTTTTCTAACTCCAGGTCTTTGAAAATTTCATTGTAATATTTGGCTTTGTCTTCTCAATCTGCCTTTTGAAATTTTGAAATTTTATATTTATCTCTTTACCTCCTCATTTCTTCCATTTATGTTAGCAAAACTTTTATTGTGTGATCTGCATCACCAAGACCAATTTTTCAGCTGAAAATTATCCACCATGGTAACCCTGTTGCTATTTAAAATACCCATGGCATAGCTTTCAGAATCACAGCAACACACAAGCCACCACAGTATGACAAATTTATTAGTTTTGATTTTTTTGACATTATGCTCTATACTTTTTTTCTGTATGTAATAATTATTTGGAGTTGACAAATAATTGGAATGACAATCCATACAAATAATCAATATTATAAGGATACAATATTATTTTAAACAATCTAGCATTAAAACATTTATGACTTTGTGGTATAAATATTCACTTCACTTCCATCCCAATTTACTGTTTTTCTACTCACCTCACCCTCTATGTCCCCCCATATTTTCAGAAATGCTGGCATATTTATTCCAGATGGAGTTTAGTTTCTAAATATTAGTATGCAAAATGTAAAACATTGTATATTATTACCTCATTTTTAGAAGTCAGGTGGAAGGCAAAAGGGAGAGAGGCAGAGATATAAGAAGAGAGATTTATTATTTTGAGAAGAAAAATACACAATAATTTTATTTATAACATAAAATAAATGTTTTTTGCCCCATTTATATTTGTTTACATTTGTTACTTTTCAAATCAGTTCTTAAAGTTATGGAGATATGTGATGGTGATACAACTTTAATTTCTTTCTATTTAATTTGTTAATATTACTAAATTCATGTCCTAAGAACAATGATTTGTCACCTGATTTATGATGATTTCCTGTTATATACTAATTTCTTGTCTGTTTTTGTTGTCTTTTCTTGTATTGCTAGTCATTAGTCTTTCCTTACATTAGTTCATCATACTGCCTGTATTACTATGTGGCTTTGTAGCCTATCATAAGATCTGATAGACAAATATATATGTATGTAATGTTTTTATTGTGAATGGAGTGAAAGTTTACAGGGCAGATCATCAATTTTACATTCAACAAATCATACACCTTGCTTCATTACAATGATTATAATCCCCTCCATGTACCATTAGTTAACAGTATTTCTCTATATTCATTTTTGCTCTTTTTTTTTTTAAATACTCAGGAAAATATAATAATTTACACCACCAAAGGACACATTCTGCAAGTCTGCCTCCTGGCCACCAGCTCTCAGTCCCTCTCTTCCCATGAATCTAGAGTCCTCAGCTGCTCCCTCTCTCCATGTCCCCATCTCTGCCTCCATCTCTGGTGTCTCTGTTTCTCTG
>NW_006414121.1:0-589 GCF_000296735.1 Chrysochloris asiatica | reverse complement strand
AGAACAGATTTGATGCATTAGACACAATAATCAAAGACCAGAAGAGTTGTGGGATAACATCAAGAACATCATACAGGAAGAAAGCAAAAGGTTATATAGAAGGCAGGATAGAAAGAAACAACCAAAATAGATTTCAGAAGAGGCTGAAACTTACTTTCCAGCGTAAAGATGCTAAAGCAAAAGAAAGAGATGAGGAGGTACAAGAGCTGGGCAGAAAACTTCAAAAGGTAACCTGAGAAGACAAAGTCAAATATTCTAATGAAATGTGCAAAGACCTGGAGCTGGAAAACCAAAATGGAAGAAGAACATTCTCAATATTTCTCCAGCTGAAAGACTGAGGAAAAAATTCAAGTCTTGACTTGAAATACTGAAGCTTCCTTTGGGTAAAATATTGCATGATGAAGAAAACATCAAAATAAGCTGGAAAGAATGCACAAAGTATTGTACCAAAAAGAAATGGTCGATGATACTGAAGGAAGAAGTCCAATCTACACTAAAGTCATTGAGAAAGAGCAAGGTTCTGGGAATTGATGGACTAAAAATTGAAATCTTTCAACAAACTGTGGCAGTACTGGAGGTACTCACTCAT
>NW_006414120.1:5381-5973 GCF_000296735.1 Chrysochloris asiatica | reverse complement strand
TCCCTCCATCAGTTTTTATTTCATTATTATTTCACCATAATCTCCAGAGAGAACGTGGTGTGGCACTGTAGGATAAGCTTTTGACTGCTCACCATAAGGTCAGAGGTTGAAAGCCACCAATTACTCCTTGGAAATCCTATTTAGGCTAGCTGTGAGGGGAATTCTGGTGTGATGCTGTGGGTTAATGCACCAGACTACAAAGCCATTTTAACTGCAAGGTCAGTGGTTCAAACTCAGCAGCCGCTCCTCGGAAACCCTATACAGGGTCGCTATGGGTTGGAACTGACTCGATGGCACTTCACAACGTGAGTCAGAAACCATTCAGTGTCAGTTAACAACAGCATTAAGACCAGTGCCTGATAGATCTATTTTTATGCAATTTATTAACCAATATATTGGCTTTAGCCAGAAGAGGTATCATTTTTATTTTGATGGAAGTAAGAAATAAAAAGAGGAAGACCTCCAACGAGATGGATCGGCCAGGTGGCATCATTGATGGACTCGGGGGTGGCAGCGATGGTGAGGTTGGCCCAGGATCGGACATTGTTTCGTTCTGCTGTGCATGGGGTCGCTATGAGTCGGTTCCGACTCG
>NW_006414120.1:2886-4749 GCF_000296735.1 Chrysochloris asiatica | reverse complement strand
ATAGGGTCGCTATGAGTCAGAGCTTTCTCAGTGACATATAACAATATATACATATGAAAGTTGAATAAGAAGAACTGCAGAAGTATTGATGTCTCTGAATTATGATGTTAGCAAAATATATACCATAGACTGCCAGAAGACTGAGGAAAGCTGTGTTGAAGGAAGTACAGACAGACTACTTAGAATTGAGGATGGTGAGAATATATGTCATACACCTTGGACATGTCTTTAGGCGGGACCAGTATCTTGAGAAGGACTTCATCCTTGGTAAAGTAGAAAGTGAAAGAGAGGGAAACTTTCAGAGAGATGCAGAAAAGACTCAAACATAGTAATGATTGTGAGGATGGTATAGGACCAAGCAGTGTGCCCTTCTGTTGCACATAGAGTGCCTATGAGTTGGCACCAACTTAATACTAGCTAACAACAATATTTTCAAATAGTCTCTTTTCTGATCACAGGTCAAAAGTCACTTCATCTTTTATATCTTCCATGTACCTCCAAGGGCTGCCAAAAGAACAAGTAGATCTGTTTTGGAAGAAGTGCAGCCAGAGTGCTCCTTAGAGGCCAAGATGGCCAAACTTTGTTTCTCATACTTTGGGCATATTGTTAGGAGGGAGCAGTCACTGGAGAAGTATATCATGTTTGGTAAGGAGGAGGGTCAGAGAAAAAGAGGAAGACCCCCAATGAGATGGATTGGCCAAGTGGCAGCATCGATGGACTCAAGCATGGCAGCAATAGTGAGGTTGGCCCACGATAGGACAGTGTTTTGTTCTGCTGTGCATAAGGTTGCTATGGGTCGGTACCAAGTTGATGGCACCTAACAACAACAACAACAACAAAAACATGAACCTCTAAACTAGGAAAGTCTTCCAGATATACATCCAGAGTACTGTCTACATCATTCAACACTGCACACAACAACAACAACAACAAAAACATGAACCTCTAAACTAGGAAAGTCTTCCAGATATACATCCAGAGTACTGTCTACATCATTCAACACTCATCATACTTTTACAATTACTTGTTCAATGCCTATATCCCTTGTATAATGTGTGTTTTATATAGGCATGGGCCCAGTTTAATCAGCTGACAACCTTAGGATCTTGCACGGAGTGCATGATATGTTCAGTGCTTGTCCAATAAGTGAATGAATGAATAAATTATATTTGGTTGTGGTATATATTAGAAAATTGTTTCCCAAAGAGAAAACAGTCTATTTTTTGAAAGAAAAGTTTATGGCAACTCATTATAGTTAGAAATGTTATTGATGAGCACACAATTAGAATCTGGAGAGACAGTTGTTAGAGTTAACAGCCCTAGGCTACAGTAATCATATTAGGTCATTTCCAGAGTTACATACCTGTAACAGGCAAGAATGATCAAGTCCATTAGATAAAGGGATGTTCCATTTGGTGGACTTCTACTCCTTTGTGCTTCTTATCACTGGATTGTGTAATACTGGACAATTTGTTATACTATCTACTAGGCTGTGCTTCATAACTATGAAAAATCGTCATGATTTCTGTCTGCTCTTGTGGACCTTAATATCACCTTCTCCATATAACTTATGTTATTAACATTTCCTGAATTGATGAAAAAGATACAGATAAAACCATTAATAACACATATGTAGAATAATGATTGTTAGGTGCTATTGTGTCAGCTCCAACTCAGCAAACCTATGCACAACAGAACAAAGCTCTACCTGGTCCTATACCATCCTCACAGTTGTTGTTAAGCGTGAGTCCATTACTGCTGTCATTGTGCCAATCCATTTCTCCTATGCCATTGTGCCAATCCTTTTTCAGTGACCTTCACTTTAACAAGCATGATGTCCTTCTCCAGGGACTGGTCCCTTCT
>NW_006414120.1:0-1481 GCF_000296735.1 Chrysochloris asiatica | reverse complement strand
CTTTCCCAATCAGTGGGCCAGATAGTTGTCTTCCAAATTTCTTGGCATGGATGAGTGAGTGTCTCCATTGCTGCTTCACTTTCTTGAAAGATTTCGATTTGTATTCCATCAATTCCTGATGCCTTGTTCTTTGTCAATTCCTTCAATGCACTTTGGACTTCTTCCTTCAGTATCTTTGGCTCTTGATCATGTGCTACCTCTTGGAACAGTAGAACATCAACCATTTCCTTTTGGTACAGTGACACTATGTATTTCTTCCATCTTCTTTTGATGCTTTCTTCATCATTCAATAATTTTACCACAAAATCCTTCAATAGCAAAAGTTGAGGCTTGCATTTTTTTCTTCAGTTCCCCCACCGTGTTCTTCCCTTTTGGTTTTCTAACTCCAGATCTTTGCACATTTCATTATAATATTTGACTTTGTCTTATTGAGCTGATCTTTGAAATTTTCTGTTCAGCTCTTATACCTCCTCATTTCTTCCATTTGCTTTAGCATCTCTACACTGGAGAGCAAGTTTCAAAGTCTCTTCTGAAATTCATTTTGATATTTTCCTTCTTTCTTGTCTTCTTAATGATATTTTTGCTTTCTTCTTGTATGATATTCTTGATGTCATCCCACAACACCTCTGGTCTTTGGTCTTTAGTGTATAATGTATCAAATCTGTCATCTCATGATCTCTAAATTCAGGTGGGATCTATTCAAGATCCTATTGGTGCTCATGGATTTGTTTTAATTTTCTTCAGGCTCGGCCTAAATTTGCCTATGAGCAATTGATGGTCTGTTCCACAATCTGCCCCTGGCCTTGTTTTCACTGATGATAATGGAGCTTTTCCATCTTCTCTTTCCACAGAGGTAGTCAATTTGATTTCTGTGTATTCCATCTGGTGTGGTCCATGTGTATAATTGTCTATTATGCTGTCTAAAGAGGTATTTGAAATGAACAAATCATTGGTTTTGCTGAATTCTGTCATGCAATCTTCAGCATCATTTCTACCACCAAGGCCATATTTTCCAACAACTGATCCTTCCTCTTTGTTTCCAACCTTTTCATTTTATTCACCAGTGATTATCAATATATCTTGATTGCATGTTTGATCAATTTCAGGTTGAAGAAGTTGGTAGAATTCTTCTATTTCATCCTCACGGGCTTTAGTGATTGTTGCATAAATTTGAATAACAGTGATATTAACTGGTCTTTCTTGTAGGCACATGGATGTTATTCTATCACAGACAGCAATGTACCTCATGACAGATCTTGATATGTTCTTTTTGATAATGAATATGTTTCAATTTCTCTTGAATGTTATTCCCAGGATAGTAAACCATATGGCTGTCAGATCCAAAATGGCCAATACCAGTCTATTTTAGCTCACTAATGTCTGGGATATCGATGTTTATGCATGCCATTTCGTTTTTGACAATTTCCAGTTTTTCTATATTCATACTTTGTACATTCCAAGTTTCCAAAACTCTATAGAGA
>NW_006414119.1:4726-5176 GCF_000296735.1 Chrysochloris asiatica | reverse complement strand
GAGAATAAAAGACTGAGGTAGAGTGAGTTCTGCGTGCAATCCTAGGCAAGATGTTTGCAGATCTGCCTACCTGCCAGCTTGCATCATATCTGTGTATTTGTCTTTTTTGTATATATTTCGTCTCTCTCTTTCTCTATCCCTTTCACTGCCAGATCTCCCATCTTCATGACACCCACACTTCCTTGTTGAGGCTGGACCCCGACAATTTACAACCAGAAGAGTTGTAAGAAGACATCAAATATGAAGACAGCAAAGTCATTCAGAAGACTAGAGGCAGTTGTTTAAACAGAAAATGGGAACACTGACCAGTTTAAAATTAAGAAAGGTGTGCGGCAGGGTTGTCTTCTTTCACCATACTTATTTCTGACCAGAAGAGTTTTGGGATGACATCAAATATGAAGAAAGCAAAATCATTAAGAAGACTAGAGGCAGTTTTAGAACAGAACATGG
>NW_006414119.1:2215-3030 GCF_000296735.1 Chrysochloris asiatica | reverse complement strand
GTTCTAACCATTTTTGAGAGTGGCATATTAAAATCTTCCACTATAATTGCAGATTTATCTATTTCTTTCTTCAATTCTAGTAGGGTTTGCTTCGTATATCTTTGTCCTCTTCCATTGGGAGCATAGATATTTATTATCTTGCTCAATTCATCCTTTGATCATGAGATAGTGTCCTTCTTTATCTCTTATGCTGGTTTTTGTCTTAAAGTTCATTTTATCTGAGGTTAGCATTGCCACTCCTGCTTGTTCATTATTGCAGTTAGCTTGGTGTATTTTTTCCCATCCTTTATCTTTTAGTTTGTTTTTGTCTTTGTGTGAAAGATGTGTCTCTTGCAAGCCGCATATTGAAGGATGTTTATTTATCCGTTCTGCCACTCTCTGTCTCTTCACTGATTCATTTAATCCATTGACATTCAGTGGAATTATTGATATATATGAATTAATTGCTGTCATTATGTTAATTTTTTGTGGCGCTGTTCATTCCTTTATTTTGCATGCCTTCTGCTGAGTTCATGTGTTTTGTACTATTTTTGGTCAGGTTCTTCTTAGTTTTCATGTTTCTTGCTTTTGATTGGATCTCTATTTTCATGGTAAGTTGAGACGTATTAACTTTCTTTGGGGTTTTCCTATAGTCTATTAATTTCCCCCCTTTTAAGATAGTCTATTTTATCCTTTAATGTACCTGACCTCTTCACCCCCTGGATCTCTGTTCCTATATTTTTCCCTTCTTTGACATGGTTAATATATTTATCTTTGGTTGGCCTCACAAGTCCTCTGAATTGATTGCTGTAAATTTGTTCTGTTCTGAACTCTGC
>NW_006414119.1:0-616 GCF_000296735.1 Chrysochloris asiatica | reverse complement strand
CTGAAGAAATGTTAAAACTTGCTGTTGCATGTTAACGATGGGAAAGCAACTAAAAATAATGAGGAAGAAATAGTGTTGAACAGATCATTTCAAAGAGCAACCTGAGAAAACAAATTCAAATATTATAATGAAATTTGCAAATTCTAGAGTTTGAAAACCAAAGGGAAGAACAAGTTCTGCATTTCTGAAGCAGAGGGAACTGAAGAGAAAATTTAAGACTTGGATTTAATATTGAAATATTCTGTGGGCAAAATACTGACGTATGCAAGAAACATCAAAAGAAGAAGATGGAAAGAATACACAGGATCACTGTAACTAAAATATTACGTTTAATCATTTCAAGAGTTACAATGGGATTAAGAACTAGTGGTCTTCAAGGGATAAATCCAAGTTGCTCTAAATGTATTGATGGAAAACAAGGCTACAGGAATGTGAAGAATAAAAAAAACATAAAATATTTAAGTGAATGATGCAACACTGGAGGTGCTCACATATCTATGTCAAGAAATTTGGAAGACAATTACCAAGCCAAGGTATTGGAAAAGCTATATATTTTTGTCAATTCCAAAGGCAGTAGACTCAACAGAATGTGAAAAACATTTGACAATATCATTAA
>NW_006414118.1:5369-6334 GCF_000296735.1 Chrysochloris asiatica | reverse complement strand
ACAAGGTTATTGAAAATACCGTGGCTTGGGTAAGGCACACCTTAGTCCTCAGGCTGACTTCTTTGCTCTTCAACACTTTTAAAAGGTCTTGTGCAACAGATTTGCCTAATGCAATACGTTGTCTGATTTCTTGACTACTGATAGTTAAATTTTTGGGGTTTTTTTTTTTTTTTAGGAAGGTGTTTTTTTTTTCCCTATCTTAGTTGTGTGTTTTTCTGTTCTACAGGGGAAAAAAAGTTTTTAAGAGGTCTGATTTCATAGAAATAACCTCCCCAATAGTTCCTTCTCTCAAGCAATGTGCATATATTGCTGAAAGAAGTAAATAAGTTCTGTATTTACAACCACAAAGGTTCTTTATTAGAATCAACCTGTCATTGGAATAATCTACTAGAAACAATTTTTATAATCAGAAAGTTTTGCACAGTAAGGGTATGAATAAGAAGTCCTATTCCCTAATATTAGGTCTGCCTTGTTTTATACCACTTAATTCCGCCCTCTTTTTTACAGAGTATCTTTGTCCCAGAGTCTAGAGATCTGCATCTGTGGGAATGGAATGCATTCCAGCTGCAAATGTCATCTTTTCTCTACACTCCCACCTTTTGCATCAGAAAAGTAAACAACCGACCTTCTGTCTCTTCACACCTGTCTTCCTCATGAAAGTGAAACATAGATTGATGAACAAATGAATTAGGAAAGTGACCTTAAGTTCTCAGAGAATTATTGACCTTAGGTAAAAGGAGGATCTTGGAATTCTGCTTTAAGTCTTCATTTTGTTGTTGTTGTCAGGTGCCATTGAGTTGGAACTGACTCATAGCGACCCCATGCACAGCAGAATGAAACAATGTACGATCCTGGGCCAACCTCACTACCGCCGCCACACTTGACGCCATCAATGATGCCACCTGGCTGATCCATCTTGTTGGGGGTTTTCCTCTTTTTCTCTGACCCTCTATCTTACTCAGCAA
>NW_006414118.1:2397-3304 GCF_000296735.1 Chrysochloris asiatica | reverse complement strand
AGGGGACATCAACACTAGTTAAGTATGCTCACCATGGAATGCTCAATCATTCAAAATCAAAAGGGCAACATTTTCCTCAGTACAAAGTTTAGAAGGGATGGGAAGGTGTGTGGACTTGAAATAGGAACCAAGGGGAGGAAGTGGGATAACTGTTGTTATATGGCAGGGATTGCAATCACTAGGATGAAACCATGTAGGATTTGTTGAATGTAAAATGGATGATCTTGTCTGTAAACCTTCACTCATTTCATAATAAGAAGTAGTTTTGTTTTTTTAAATGATGAGCACATTTAAAGATAATGCCCAGCGAATTAAACTGCTGCCCTTTTGCTCTACACGATCTATAAACTATGCCTAGCTTCTGTACTCACACCACATGAAACACATTATGGGATTTAAGCAAGATGACAAAAGGACATTCAGCTTCAGCAGATAATGATGGTGTTTATAGAATGGAGAGTAGCAGTAGAAAGGAAATGAGAGGAAGGCATGATGAAGGAGAACCATGGTAGTGAAAGTAACCAAGAACTAAGGGGACAGTAAGCACTGATTCCAACACTCATCTGTTAGTTTGTGACTTGCATGTTGGTGTGACTCTGGAAGTCATGCCACTATTATTTAAATACCAGCAGGGTCACCCATGGTGGACAAGAAGGAGGAGAGACAGACTACTTCCAAATATTTAGACACTGAACACAATCAAAAAATACTATCAGCACCAGAATTTTGAATATTGAAGGATGATGAAGAACACCAGAATATTGTCAGCTAGAGTACTGGATAATGAACCCTTCATGTTGGAAAGCACTCAAAATATGACTGGGAAAGAGCTGCCTCCTCAAAGTAGAGTTGGCTATGATGACACAATGAAATAAAGCCTTTGGGAGCCTTCATTTGCTGATGGGGA
>NW_006414118.1:0-557 GCF_000296735.1 Chrysochloris asiatica | reverse complement strand
GAATTTGGAAGACAGTTACCTGGCCCACTGATTGGAAAAGATCCATATCTGTGCCAATTCTAAAGAGAGGTAACCCAAGGAATATGGTAACCATTGGACAATATCACTGATATTTCATGCAATTTTGCCAAAGATAATTCAAAAGTGACTGCAATCATACATTGCCAGAGAACTTTCAGAGGTTCAAGTTGGATTCAGAAGACAATATGGAATGAGGGATATCATTGCTTATGTCAGATGTGTCTTGGCTGAAAACAGAGAATATGAGAAAGATGTTTGCCTGTGCTTTACTGGTTAAGCAACAGCTTTCAATTGTGTGGATCATGACAAGCTATGAGGAACATTGTGGAGAATTATCATTCAGAAACACTTATTTTTGCTCATGCGGAATCCGTACATAGATCAAGAGGCAGAGATGGGTACATGGAGAGATGGAGCAGCTGAGGACTCTAGATTCATGGAAAGTGAGGGACTGAGAGCTGGCATCCAGAAGGCAGACTTGTATAATGTGCCCTTTGGTGTTTTAAATTATATATAGCTGAATTTTTTTTTTTTTT
>NW_006414117.1:5334-6357 GCF_000296735.1 Chrysochloris asiatica | reverse complement strand
GTGTGATTGAGTGAGTTCTGACTCATATTAACCTTGCATAGGGTTTCTGAGAAGTGTCTAGTGGGTTTGAACCACCACCCTTTAGGTTAACAGCCCAGTGCTAATCCTACAGCACCACACCTGGACTCAAGTCTTCCATGTAGGCATAAGGGCATTATCATATCATAGACAGCATTATACTGTAAGATAGATCTTGAAATATTCTTTTTCATGATGAATGCAACACCATTCCTCTTCAGTTTGTTGTTCTCAGCATAGTAAACCATATGATTGCCCGATTCAAAATGGACAATACTAGTCTATTTCAGCTCACTAATTCCTACTACATCCATCTTTATATGTTTTATATCATTTTTGATGACTTCCAATATTCCTAGATTCATACTTCATACACTGATTACTAATGGATGTTTATAGCTGTTTCTTCCCATTTTGAGTCATGCCAAGTCAGCAAATGAAGGTCCCGGAAGCTTTGCTCTATTCATATGATTAAGGTTAACTTTACTTTGAAGAGGCAGCTATTCCACAGTCATATTTTGAGTGACCTTTAACCTGAGATGCTAATATGACAATGTTCACCTGCTGTTCATAAGGTTTTCAGTGGCTTACCATTCAGAAATGTTTTGCCTCTGCTTCCTAGTCTGTCTTAGTCTGGAAACTCCATTGAAATCTGTTCATTATGGATGGCCCTGCTGATATTTGAAATATTGCATCATTTCCAGCATCACAGTAACATACAAGACAACACAGTATGGTAAATTGCCAGGCAAGCGGTGGCTTCTTTCCTTAGTTAAGAAAAATTACCGATATCTTTACATGAGAGAAATTTTAAGTTTATAGTTTCTGTTTAGAAACCTCTATGACTTTGAGTAGCGGTAACCAATTTAATGTTATTAAAATAGAGACACATATTCAAAATTGATTAGAGAGCTTAGCCTCTTTTATTAATCTATTTCTAAACTTTTTAATTTGGCTTAATTCTTTCTCTCCCTGTGTCTCTGACTTTGTATTTGTCTGTCTGTC
>NW_006414117.1:2125-3149 GCF_000296735.1 Chrysochloris asiatica | reverse complement strand
GATGATTTGCTCAGCATAGGGTCACTATGAGTTGGTACTGGCTCAATGGCACCTAAAAACAACACCAACAAATCCAAGGACTGACTCAACAGTACCTCACAATCCAAGGATATCAGTCATTTCCACTATCAGTGCAATTTGGCTCCTATGTTATTGTTGGGTGCTGATGATTCTGTTTCAACTCATAGGGATGCTACAGACAAAAGAATAAAACACTGTTAGGTCCGGCATCATCCTTGTTGTTAGGTGCCACCAAGTTGACACCAATTCGTAACAACTCTATGCACAACAGAATGAAACATTGCCTGGTCCTGGGCATCACCATCACCATCCTTACATTCAGTTTTTGAGCCCGTTGTTGTAGCAACTGTGTCAGTTTATATCCCTGAGGATCTTCCTCTTTTTCTGTTTACTAAGCATGATATAATTCTCCAGGGCCTAGTCTTTCCAGATAACATGGCCTAAGAACATGAGATGAAGGTTTGCCATCCTTCTAAGGAGCGCTCTAGCTGTACTTCTTCCAACACAGATTTATTTGTTCTATTGGCATTCCATGGTACTTTCAATATTCTTCACCAACACCACAATTCAAATCCATTAATTCTTCTCAGGTCTTTGATATTCATTGTACAGCTTTCACTTGCATATATACACAGGAAACCATTGAAAATAACATGGCTTGGGTCAGGCACATATTAGTCCTCAAATTAGCATCTTTGCTCTTTAACACTTTAAACAGGTCTTGTGCAGCAAATTTGCCCAATACAACATCTTGTTTCATTACTTGACTGCTGTTTCCATGAACATTGATTGTGAATCCAAGTAAAACGAAAGCTCTGGCAACTTTAATCATGTTTATCATCGTGTTGTTTATTGGTCCCGTTGTTAGGATTTTTGTTTTCTTTACATTGAGTTGTAATCCATACCAAATATATTGACCTTCATGAGCAAGTGCATTACCTCTTCTTTGCTTCCAGAAAGCAAGGTTGTGTCATCTGTATATTGTAGGTTGTTAATGAGTCTT
>NW_006414117.1:0-530 GCF_000296735.1 Chrysochloris asiatica | reverse complement strand
CAGAAATAAAATTGACTATATTTGTGAGAAGAGATGGTGGAAAAGCTTTGTATCATCAGCCAAAACCAGGCCAGGGGGAGATTGTGGAACAGATTATCAATTGCTCTTATGCAAGTTCAGGCTGAAGTTAAGAAAATTAAAACAAGTCTATGAGAGCCAAAATTTGACCTTGAACATATCCCACCGGAATTTAGAGATCATCTCTAGAACATATTTGATTCATTAGACACTAATGATTGAAGGCCAGAAGAATTGTGGAATGATATTAAGAACATCATCCATGAAGAAAGCAAAAGGTCATTAAGAAGACAAGAAAGAAGGAAAAGACCAGGAAGAGACTCTGAAACTTGCTTTCCAGTATAGAGACGTTAAAGAAAATTAAAAAAAAAAAAGAGAGAAGGTAAAGGAGCTGAACAGAAAATGTCAAAGGGCAGCTTCAGAAGATGAAATCAAGTATTATAATGAAATGTGCAAAGACCTGGAGTTATAAAACCAAAAGGGAGGAACATGGTCAGCATTTTCCAAGCTGA
>NW_006414116.1:5570-6072 GCF_000296735.1 Chrysochloris asiatica | reverse complement strand
GCACTGGACTGTTAACCTCAAGGTCGGTGGTTCAAGCCCATTAATCACTTCTCAGAAACCCTATACAGGGTTACTATGAATCAGAAGCAACTCAATAACACTTCACAATAACAGTATTAGGCAAAATATTAAATGATACAGAAAGCATCACAAGAAGGTGCAAGGAATACACAGAGTTACTATGGATCTCTTCCAATCAGTTGACCAGGTAGCTGTCTTACAAATATCTTGGCACAGATGAATGAGCGTCTCTAGTGATGCATCAGTTTGTTGAAACATTTCCATTCCTGAAGTCTTGTTTTTCTCAAGTGCCTTCAGTGCTACTTGGACATCTTCCTTCAATACCATGGGTTTTTGACAATATGGTACCTCATGAAATGACGAACATCGACCAATTCTTTTGGGTACAATGAGTATTCTTTCCATCTTCCTTTGATGCTTTCTGCATCACTCAATATTTTTCCAATAGAATCCTTCAATATTGCAACCAGAGGCTTGAATT
>NW_006414116.1:4761-5324 GCF_000296735.1 Chrysochloris asiatica | reverse complement strand
TCTTTGCTTTCTTCATGGATGGTGTTCTTAATGTCATTCCGCAGCTCTTCTGGTCTTTAGGTATTCAAAATACTGGTAAAGTAGCATTTAAAATTAAAGGGAAAACAGTACAGTGTGGAATCAACTGGCTACTTATCTGGAAATTTATTACATGAAAATTTTTATTCTGCATAGTGTAACAGATTCTTCATAGAGCAAAGATTTCAGTGTAAAAAAATTAAGCCATAATGTACTAAAAGAAAAAGAAAGAGAGAGAGGACAGTTTTATGAAAGTGTGGGAAACCTTTTTAAGCATAAAACAAAAGTCAGGTGTGAAACGTTTATGAAGACATCATTAAACCAAAAACAATACAATAATAACAAGAGAAAAAGAATTGTGCCTAAATAGCATTTGTGCATCTAAAAACATTTATAACTAAACTAAAGGTAAATGAAAACCCAGAATATGATTTGCAATGTAGGGAAGAGCAAACTTACATATTCAGCATATAAAGAACTTTCATAAAAATGTAGAAAAGAATTATAATAGAATAATTAGTACAAAGGAAGGCCAGTACAGATGA
>NW_006414116.1:0-4571 GCF_000296735.1 Chrysochloris asiatica | reverse complement strand
GAAACTACCAGCTGTTCCGCGGGAGAAAGATGAGGCTTTCTGCTCCTGTAAAGATTTCCAGCCTTGGTAACCCTGTACAGGGTCGCTATGAGTTGGAACCGACTCCACGGCATACTACTACCACCATCATCGGTTAATATTGATGAAACTGAACACTGCACCTCATTTCAAGAAATTTGATAACATGTATTACAACTGAAATGTACACGGTCATGTAATTTGACAAAACAATTTCAATTTTAAGCATTTATCCTCAGACAAAAATCAGTTATTTGAACAAAAGTATGTTTATAAAGATGCTGAGTTGGAACCAACTTGACAGCACCCAACAACAGACTAACGAAAACACTGGAAACAAAGCAAATGCCCAATAATAAGCAAGTGATTGGTGAAATGATGGTACATAATTGGCACAGAAAGATGCTTATAATTTATTGTTTAGTGATTACAACAGCTTACAAAATAATCTGTCAAAGGTTTATAAGCAGGTAACAAAATTGAACTGTCCCATTTAGTCAAAGTTATACAAGGGGTCTTCAGAAAGTGGGTGGAAAAATGAAATTGAAAGATAATGGACGTTTTCCAGGGACTTTTAGAAGCCCCCTTGTATGCCAAGCTGCCGGTCTATAACGCAGTAATTTCACTCTTCCGTAAGTAACTAAGAAAAAGCCATTTGTTTATTTGCTAAAGGCCTGTACTAGAATATTTATAGCAGCTCTGTTTATGATAGCACCAAATTGGAAACCACCCAAGTGCCCATCTACAATAAGATGGATAAATAAATTATGGCAGATTCATACAATAGAGGGAGCATATACCACAAAGAGAATGAATGGACTAACCACCTATAACACTAATGAACCCCCATACTGAACAAATACGTAAGGGTGAAAGAAAAAACAGAGACTGCATGACTTCACTCAAGCCCATTTAAAAAACAGACAAAACTAATTTATGTCATTAGAAATCAACATAGTAGCTATCTTTGGATAAGGGTGAAGGTGAGAGTTGTGAATGGAAGTGAATACAAAGATGGTTTCTGGGATGCTGACAACATTCTGTTTGTTGATCCAGTGCTGGTGAAATGGGTTATGTTTGGACTGTGGGAATTCATTAAGCAGTACACATGATGTGTACACACAAAGGGTGTACGTGGACAGAGAGATGTCAGGAGAAAAGATGGTGGAAATGTTCATAGTGCCTATATCTGGAGACGGTCTTCAATGGGACTTAGGTGTCCTTCTGTTTATCTTGTTTGCATCATTCAAACTTTCTAAACTGAGCGTGTAATATATTTATATATTAAAATGCACATACACAATTAAAAAAAGGAATGAAAATAAATTAACCAAATATTCAATTCGTTTAGGTAGAAAAAAAAAACAAAAACAAGAAAGCAGAAAGAAACAGCTAGAAAGAAAAATAACCTTTTCTTTCATACAACATGGAGGCAGGTTGAAAGTCAACGACAGGGGCTTCCTCTCAAATGACCATCAATACACTCTTGCATGTGCACAAAAAGACAAGGTAGAAATATAGCACTTTATCTATAAGCCAAAGTCCTAGGGGACTTTCTGCTAGAATGAAAGCAGAAAATCAATAGAAAAAAAAAAAATTAAGACCTAGTTCTTTGAGGGGAAAAAAACCTAAACCCACTGCCATCTAGTCGATTCTGATTTATAATGTCCCCATAGGGCAAAGTAGAACTGCTCTTTAGGGTTTCTGAGAATGAATCTTTATGGGAACAAACTACCTCATCTCATACAGAGTAGGTGGTGGGTTCTAACTGTGACCTTGAGATTAACAGCCCAACGCACGAGAGCTCCTTGGTTCTTTGAAAGGATACTCAAATTGATAAACCTCTCTCAAAATTAATAAAGAAAAAAAGAGAGATAATAAATTGAATATACGGAAAATGAAAAAAGAGTGCCAACACAGATCCTATGGAGAAAAAAAATAAGACATACCACAGACACCTCTATGCTTGTAAAATTTATAACTTTGGTGAAAAGGACCAACAAACTGCCAAATTCATCTAAGCAAAGGTCGGTGGTTCAAGCTCGCCAGCTGCTCCTCAGAAAGCCTACACAGGGTCGCTATAGGTTGGAATCAACTCAACGGCACTTAACAACAACAACGTACTTAATTGTGTTCATGAGGAATCTGTACACGGACCAAGAGTCAGTTTTTCAAACAGAACATGGGAACCCTGAATGGTTTAAAATTAAGAAAGGTGCATTCTTTCACCATACTTGTTCAACCTGTATGCTGAGCAAATAATCCGAGAAGCTGGGTTCTATGAAGAAAAACATAGCATCAGGAGTGGAGGAAGACTCATTAACAACCTGAGATATGCAGATGATACAACCTTGCTTGCTGAAAGCAAAGAGGACTTAAAATACTTACTGATGAAGATCAAAGATCACAGCCTTTGGTATGGATTTCATCTCAATGTACAGAAAACAAAAATCCTCACCACTGGACCAATAAACAACATTGTTATCAACGGAAAAAAGATTGAAGTTGTCAAGGACTTCATTCTTTCTGGATCAACTATCAACACTCACGGCAGCAGCAGTCAAGAAATCAGACAACATATTGCATTAGGCAAATCTGCTGCACAAGACCTTTTTAAAGTGTTGAAGAGCAAAGATGTCAGCTTGAGGACTAGGGTGTGCCTGACCCAAGCCATGGTACTTTCAATAACCCCATATATATGCGAAAGCTGGACAGTGAATAAGGAAGACCATAGAAGAATTCATGCATTTGAGTTATACTGTTGGAGGAGAATATTGAAAGTGTCATGGGCTGCCAAAAGAACCAATAGATCTGTGTTGGATGAAGTGTCGCCAGAGTGCTCCTTGGAGGCCAGGATGGCCAGACTTCATCTCTCATACTTTGGACATATTGTCAGGAGGGACCATTGACTGGAGGAGGATATCATGTTTGGTAAGGTGGAGGGTCAGAGAAAGAGAGGATGACCCCCAATGAGATGGAGTGGCAAAGTGCCAGCATCAATGGGCTCAAGTGTGGCAACAATCGTGAGGTTGGCTCAGAACCGGGCAATGTTTCATTCTGTTATGCATGAGGTCACTATGAGTCGGTACTGACTCAATGGCACCTAACAACAAATACATTATTTTGCCAATTGCATCCTCCCTCCAATGTATTTCTGTAAGCATGCTATGCTAGGTTTTGTTTTTTCCTTTCCACCACATGCTTATACCTTGGTAGGGAGGGCATGGTTGGACACAAAGAATATATTGTGAAAATTGTTGGCATAAAAAAAATACCACTCTGCCATAGTAACAGTTTAAAGAAGAAAAAAACATGCAAGAGAACAGGTAGAAAACTTCAATATCCATTTGTAATAATAATAAATAAATAACTTGGCAAACTAGGAATAGAACTTACTCAACCTGATAAAGTTCATCTACAACAAGCCTAAAGCTAACATCATCTTAATGATGAATGATCGAGAGATTTTACCCCAGGATCAAGACAAAGCTAAGCATTCCACTTTCACAGTCTCAACGTCATCATTGTACTGACGTCATAGCAAATATTATGTATGAACGAAAAGAAATAAAGCTTGTGCCCAACTTGGAAACAAGGAAAACTATCCCTATTCACAGTCATGTTTCTCTAAGTTTAAAACCCCACACAGTGCATAAAGAAACTCCATAAAGACTATTAAGTTTAATAAGTTCCAAGGAGATAAAATCAACACAAAAAAATAAATCACATTTCTGTATATTAGCAAAGACGAATTGAAAGATCGGTGGGTCAAGCTCACCAGCCACTCCTTGGAAACCCTCTACAGGGTCGCTATGGGTCAGAACTGACTGAACAGCACTTAACAACAATGACAAACTGAATTACTGGAGTCCTGGTGTGGTGCTACTGGG
The DNA here is from genome assembly GCF_000296735.1 of Chrysochloris asiatica. NCBI lineage: Eukaryota > Metazoa > Chordata > Mammalia > Afrosoricida > Chrysochloridae > Chrysochloris > Chrysochloris asiatica. The sequence goes on along the minus strand of NW_006414116.1, from coordinate 663 downwards.
ATAAGCACTGAACCACAAGGTGAGTTTGAATTGCAAGGTTGGTGGTTCAAATCCACCAGCTGCTCCTTGGAAACCCTATACAGGGCTGCTATGAGTCAGAACCGACCTGACAGCACTAAACAACAATTGGATTACTATGCATAGTAAAAAAAGAAAAAATCCACAATGAATAAAGAAGACCTAGAAGAATCGATGCATTTGAATTATGGTATTGGAGGAGAATATTGCAAGTACCATGGACTGCCAAAAGAACAATTAGATCTGTGTTGAAAGAAGTATAGCCAGAGTGCTCCTTAGAAGCCAGGATGGCCAAACTTCATCTCTCATACCTAGGATATATTATCAGGAGGACCAGTCCCTGGAGAAGGATATCATGTTTGGTAAAGTAGAGGGTCAGAGAAAAAGTGGGACACTCCCAATGTGACAGATTGGCACACTGGAAGCAGCAATGGGCTCAAGTGTAGCAAAATTGTAAGGTTGGTGTGGGACCAGGCAATGTTTTGTTCTGTTGAGCATATGGTCGCTATGAGTTGGTACGGACTCAATGGCACCTAACAACAATACATGCATAAGCGCATGGTTGAACAAATGGGGAAAGAGACAAATCTCCCATGTGGAAGAATCCCAAATAATTTGTGCAAATGCCCACCCTCAAGAATCAGC
>NW_006414115.1:6431-6933 GCF_000296735.1 Chrysochloris asiatica | reverse complement strand
AAATTGAAGAGCTCTAATACAAGGCACACACAGACTACCAAACATTATGAGACTTGCATAAAACAAAGAAGGCAAAATAGCTGATTGCGAAATACGAAAAATTAGAAACTTATATGCATCAAAAGATTACACCCAAAGAGTTAAAATGGAGCCCATAGAAAGAGAAAAAATCTTTTGCAATGGCATATCAGACAAGGGACTAATTTCTAAAATCTATAGGAAACTATAATACATCTACAAGAAAAACGCAAATAACCAAATTAAAAAATGGGCAGAGGACATGAACAGACACTTCACCAAGGATGAGATTCAGGCAGCCAACACACATATGAAGAAATGGACACAATCATTAGTCATTCATGTTGTTGTTTTTAAGTGTCATCGAGTTGGATCCGACCCATAGTGACCCTATATAGGGTTTCTGAGGAGCAGCTGGTGAGTTTGAACCACTGACCTTGCAGTTCAAATGGCTCTGCAGTCTGGCACATTAACCCACAGCGCC
>NW_006414115.1:2873-3331 GCF_000296735.1 Chrysochloris asiatica | reverse complement strand
CAAATACTATTAAATGATGATGCACGGAGGGGATTTTAACTATTGTTATGAAATGATAAGTGTAAAACTGATGTTCTTCCATGTAAACTATCACTCAATTCACAATAAAAAATTAAAAATATATATATTGAAAGGAAAACTATTTGAGTTTGTTGAGGATGCCAAGAATACCATTTTAACATGGTATGAATCAAAGAGTGCAGATTTCTTCAGGAAAGGGGTAGAAAACCCAAAACACTGCCGTCAGAAATCTATTTAGATGAAAGATATGTTGAGAAACAATATCTTCACATTTTAATTTTTTTATATAATAAAGGTTTCTATGATTTATAATAATAATTTCTGACTTCCTCGGATAATTGTCATTAAAATGATAGGAAGAGGTATAAAAAGCATGTTATTTGTTACTTTTCATTGTTATTTCCTAATTATTTGAACAAAGAAACAAGCATCACTAA
>NW_006414115.1:0-466 GCF_000296735.1 Chrysochloris asiatica | reverse complement strand
ATTAAGTGCTCTGGAATACCCATTATTTTTGTAATAATATTCATAGGTTCTTGTGATTCACACAGACAATAAAGAAAGTCATATACTTGAAATAGATCCCAGTACGGCATCATATATTTTGCTCTACAAGTTTTTCTAGTTTTTTATCATTAGAAGCTCTTTCAATTAGCCCCATATATATGTACGTTGCTGTTGTTGGGTGCCTTCGAGTCGGTACTGACTCATAGCAACCCTGTGTACAGCAGAACGAAATGCTGCCTGATCCTGGGCCAACCTCACTACAGAGTAGCTTTGGATATTTTCTCATCGTTGTGTTTGCATGTGTGTGCTTTATCACTTATAAACTTTCTGTCTACATAAAATTATACAGTTCTTCTTGTACATCATTGCCTAACCCTATAATCAGCAATCATTTCTTCAATAACTTATTGTCCCTTTGACTGGATAATATAATTAGAAAGAGTTG
>NW_006414114.1:4227-6239 GCF_000296735.1 Chrysochloris asiatica | reverse complement strand
ATGGCAATAAAACGATGTATGATAGACTGAATGTGAAACTAATGTTCTCGCATGTAAACTATCACACAATTCACAATAAAACATTTATTTTAAAAAACAAACAAACAAACAAAAAACATTAGAGGCCAAATCCAATTCCTCAGCTTGTAGGTAGGGAAACTAAAGCAGGGAGGTGACTTAGGGCCTAGACAACCAGAAAAAAAAAAAAGGGGGAAGACCCCAATGAGATTGATTGACACAGTGGCTGTAGCAATGTTTTCAAATTTAGGCATAATTGTGAAGCTGGCACAGGACCAATCAGTTTGTATATAGTTTTACAGTGAGTTGAAGCCAACTCGACATCACCTAGCAACCATCAAAATGATTCTGTATTTTGAGGTGTCTCATCATCAACACATATCAGTTAGCAAATGATAATGCTTGTATGATTGATGCTCTGTATCCTCTCCAAAATGCTCTCAATTTTTTTTTTTTTTTTTAACTTTTAGATGCATGTGTTGGGTTTTCCTGAGGTAGAGCACACCTGCATATATCTTTAATATCTGAAATTTCCAGTTACCTCAACATCACATGTTCCAATCTAGTCCTGATGGCATGCTATTTCTCTGTTTCCTCTACCTTTGGTGATTATCTTTGGATGAAATAACATTTTCCAGGTATTTTATTGTCAATTTACTTTAAACTTCCGACTCTACTCTCTGAATTTTCCTGCTTCTCTTTAAACTTGAGTCAGCCTGCCACTTATTGAATGCCTGCTGTGAAAAGCTACAAAAGGAATCAAGGCAACCTTTTCTTCCCTTTAAGAATGAAGAATTTACTTTGTGAGAGAAAATGTATATCCCCATTAAAAGCCTTTAAACATCCCCCAAATAGCCTGAAATAAACACATATTCATGTAGCATCACACTTAAATGTATTCTGAAAGAATATCATGCTATTTTGTATTGAGTGAGATTGATTAGAAAATTCTTCTGTAGATTTAAGAGTTATGAGCCTCTAGTTTGTTGATTATCATGCCTCCTTAATAATGAATATTTTATGATGCCTCCTTCATAGATGGTAAAACTTTCCATGCACATAAGGTAAAGGAAATGAATGCTATTTCATATCAGTGATATAAAACAGAATAAAGATATTGGAATACCTAAAAGGGATTCTACAACTTGCCCAGTGAAATGGGCCTCTTGTGGAGCCTTTGCAGTGTATAGGACCTTAGGTGGAATCCTTAGCCCCAACCAGAACCTTCTGAGGCGGGATATTCCCACCAGAAAGTACAAGCAGACCAGCCTGGAACAGCTAGAGCAATAGAAGATACATCTTTAAAGAAAGATCATCAGAAAGAAAAAAAAAAAAAAAGCAATATGATTGGCTACTACAAGGACAAGCAAGTTGTTCACTGGGAAGCCATCAAACAAGCAACCAAGTCCCTTCAGAACCAACCTCCCTCTAAGACTGAAACTCAAGAGAATGCATGAGCAGGCATGTAAGCTTGATGGTGACCACATTGGTTTACTGGTGAGTGGAAAAGGGGGAAAGGCAGCAATGAAGAAATGGGTTTAATTCAACCACATTCGTAGACTCCCATTGATCTGAAGATGAGAGACAGAAGAGAAAGGGCTGGTTGGTCCAAAGTATGTTAAGTCCTGGGGACAACTGAGCCCATGGACAAGGACATAGCCACAGAGGCTAGAGCTGAGAGTGAAGCATCCAGCTGATAAGTGAGAGGAGACACAGAAGAATACCCAAACCTGCAGATAGCACCCATTTGGCCTAGCTTCAATGGCTTGATAATCAGAACTTGACTAGATGAAGATGAAAAAAAAAAAAAAGATAAAGAAAAGGAGGGTAAATTGCTACAATTGGATTAATTTGACCTATACTCATGGAGGTTGTAGCTCAAAATACCAACCGACAGGGAAGGAATCGTCACATCAAGTACCAGTGCTATCCCCTCTGTACACAGGGTAGATAGGGAAGGGCGACTTAGACATTGGCTACCTAAAATAAGGGGG
>NW_006414114.1:0-1045 GCF_000296735.1 Chrysochloris asiatica | reverse complement strand
TCTTATCGCCATTTCCTTTCGTCATTCTGGTCCCAACAGATTGGAAATCATTCAATGAAGGTTCTGCCTATCCCTGCCCTGTCTAGAACTAGGTTCCCACTTGAAATCTTGTAAGCCAGTCACTTCGTGCATTCCCTCCCCCATTTTGGGTTTAGGCAATTTCTAGCCCCCTTTAATGTATTCCAGTCAGTTATAGGCTGAAGACGGGATCACATGTTATCTATTGTGATGTTTCGGGCTCCCCCCTTCCCCCCACCGCCTCAAGTGTCTAACAATGGTAGGCAAGGGAAACAAGATTCAAAAGACAGCCAAGCATACTAACATTATTTTCCTTTGACCCTTTCAAGCCATGCCTCATTCCCTGTATCCTGAAGCCCTGTTACTCCAAGATTGTGTACACATCATGATTTACCTCTGTCCCACAGAGCCTATGTGAACCTGCCTAACTGTTCTCCCATCTGCCTTGTTATTTTCCCCTCCCCCTTCTTGTGTATTGCCAGCCCCACCCTTCCAGCACCCAGGCTTTACTGTGTCTATTCCCTATCCTGTGCTCTGTGTTCCCCTCTCTCCCTCCTCTCCTTTCATCCCATACCTCCCAGTGATTAGCAATTATATATAGAGATGATTTTTTTTTCCCTTTTTGAGTGGGTTCTTTTTCTTAGTCTTTTACAATAATGGCCTTATGCAGTATTTCTCCTTTTCTGACTGACAACTTTCACACAGCATAATGTCCTCAAGGTTCATCCATTTTATGCAGTAGCTTGCAGCTTCCTTGTTCTTCAAAGTAGCATAGTATTCCATTGTATGCATGTACCACAGTGTGTTTATCCATTCTTCAATTGATGGGCATTTTGGCTGTCTCCATTTTTTGGGCTATTATAAATAGTGCTGCTATGAACATTGGTGTGCACATATCTACTCGTGTTTAGCTCATATTATTTGTGGGTAAATACCAAGTAAAGGAATTACTGACTAATAAAGCATTTCTATTTCCAACCTTCTGAGGACATGCCATATTGCTTTTAAGAGTGGTTGGACCATTTTG
>NW_006414113.1:5801-6279 GCF_000296735.1 Chrysochloris asiatica | reverse complement strand
ATGTTCTTGTGGTAACAGTCGGACTGCCCTTATTGTTTTGTATTTTTCCTGTAGGTCCTTCTTTCAAGAGGTATCTTCTGGTTTTCTAGCTGCTCCCGGCTGGTCTGCTTGTCTCTTCAAGTGGAGAAAATTCCCGTCTCTGAAGGTCTGGTTGTGGTTCGGGATTCCACATATACTCCCATGTAATGCAGAGGCTCCTCAGTAAACCTCCTTCACTGGACACATTGTGGCCCCATTTTAGGTATTCTAATCAGTTATAGGCAGAAGACGGGCTTACAAGCCTTCCATGTTGATATTTCTGGTTATTCCTTTCTCTCCCCCTCCAGTGTCTGTTTTATAATGCATTGCAAGGAAAACCAAGGTTCAAAAGATAGCCAAGCATCTTAACATTATTCTCCCCCTTTCCCCATTCTATCCATGTCTCAGTCTCTGTATTCCAGAGCCCTGTTGTTCTAAAGCTGTGCCTACATAATTTTTT
>NW_006414113.1:3269-4556 GCF_000296735.1 Chrysochloris asiatica | reverse complement strand
TAGTGTCCTTCTTTATCTCTTATGCTGGTTTTTGTCTTAAAGTTTACTTTATCAGAGGTTAGTATTGCCACTCCTGCTTGTATATTGTTGCAGTTAGCTTGGTATGTTTTTTCTATGCTTTAACTTTTAGTCTGTTTTTGCCTTTGTGTGTAAGGTGTGTCACCTGAAGGCAGCATATTTAAGTGTCTTGTTTTTTAATCAATTCTGCCACTCTCTGTCTCTTCACTGGTGCATTTAATCCATTGACATTCAATGTAACTATCAATAGGTATGAATTAATTGGTGCTATTATGTTAAATTTTGGATAGTGCAGTTCCTTCCTTTATTCCGCATTCCTTCTTGTGCTGATTTGAGTTTTTTGTGCCATTTCTTGTCTGTTTCTTCTTAGTTTTCATGTTTGCTTGTTCTGCTTGGAAGTTCATTTTCATGGTAATTTGTACAGTATTAACTTTCTTTAGGATTACCTTACAGTCTATTAACTTTTCCCTCCATTTAAGACAAACTATTGTATCCTGTAATCTACCTGACATCCTCACCACCTGGATTCCTGTCCTACATTTTTCCCTTTTTCATTGTTATTATTTTGATCTTCTGTTGGCCTCCTAGCTCCTTTGAATTCATTGTTGTAATTTTGTTCTGTTCTGGACTCTGTTATCTGTCGTCTGAGTTTCAGGTGTTGTTGCCACACCTGTCAATTTCTAGTTGTTGTGTCTTCTTGTTGGTTGTCTGTCCACAGAACTCCCTTTAGGATGTCTTAGAGAGCTGGATTGGCTTTCACAAAATCTCTTATCTTTTGTTTATCCTGGAATCTTATGATTGACAGTTTTTCTGGATAGATGATTCTTGGTTGGCATTTTTTTTTTTTTTTTTCTTTTAGTGTTTTGTATATGTCTCCCTATTGCCTTCTTGCTAGCATGGTTTCTGTTAAATGTCGTTGCTGTTGTGAAGTGCCGTCGAGTTGGTGCCAACCCATAGCGACCCTGCATAGGGTTTCTGAGCAGCAGCTTGTTAGCTTGAACCACTGACTTTGCAGTTCAAATGGCTTTACAGTCTGGCACATTAACCCACAGTGCCACACCAGGACTCTGCTGAATAGTCAGAACTTAATCTGATTTCCTTCCCTTTATAAGTAACATTTCTCTTTTCCCTGGTCACTATTAGGAGTTTCTCCTTGTCTTTGATTTTAGAGAGCTTGATTATTATATGTCTTGGTGACTTTCTTTTGTCATCTATCCTTCCTGGGTTATGTTCTGCTTCTTGAATGTTTATCTTCTCATCTTTCAAGAT
>NW_006414113.1:0-499 GCF_000296735.1 Chrysochloris asiatica | reverse complement strand
TTGATTGCTTTGTTTAGTTCCTATGTGTCTTTCTTGAGTTTCTGGTTGTCCTGTCCTTTTTTTTCCAAATTTTGTATTAAAATCTTCCACTATTACTGTAGAGTTGTTTATTTCTTTCTTCAATTCTATTAAGATTTGCTTTATGTATTTTTAGGCTCTATCTTTGGAAGCATAGATATTTATTGTGGTATGTCCTCTTGTTCAATTGAAACTTTAATCTTGAGAAAATATCCTTCTTTGTCTCTTATGTTAGTTTTTGTCTTAAAATTTATTTTGTTAGAGATAAATATTGCTACTCCTACTCATTTTTTTTAGGTGTCCTAAGTGTGACACTGTGGGCTCATGTGTCAGACTGCAAAGTTATTTGAACTGCAAGGTCATTGGTTCAAGCGCTGTGGACAAATGAGTCAGACTGCAAAGTCATTTGAACCGCAAAGAAGGAAGTTCAAGCTCACCTGCTACTCCTTGGAAACCCTATAGAGGGTTGCTATGGTTCAGA
>NW_006414112.1:5927-7481 GCF_000296735.1 Chrysochloris asiatica | reverse complement strand
CCATTATTTTCTGGATCAAGACACTCAGCTGTTCCAGGACCCACCATCTTGGGAGAACATATCTTGATTGTATCAGGATTGATAGGATTAGGAGAGAACATCTTGATTGTATCTTGATTATATCAGGATTGCATCAAGATTGACATTGAAATTTAAAGAGATAGTATAGACATAAAACCAAACGGCCACCACTCATCTGTCTGCTGTGCTGTGGTGGTTTGAGTTGCTGTGACTCTGAGGGCTCTGCCACCGGTATTTTAAATACCAGCAGGGTCACCCATGGTGGACAGGTTTCAGATGAGCTTCCAGACAAGACAAACTAGGAAGAAAGAATGTCAAACAACAGTAGAAACACATTAAGGACTCATGTTTCTAACAAAGTTCTGTTACTGGTACCATATGCAGTTTCTAAAATAGTAAAGACTTTCTCTAGATCTCTTTCTCCTTGATTCCTTATGAGCCCTCACCAGAATTAACTTTGGCATTCATAATTCTAGAAATACTTTCTTCAAGGCAACCTGTTGGTGTGTGTACTGTCTAGTCAATTCTTAGTCATAGAGACTCTGTATATGTCTTCCAAAGCTATAATTCTTTCCATTAGCAGAAAATCTCATCTTTCTTCTGCAGAACAGCTAGTGTGCAGGAGCTGCCAACTTTGTGATTAGCAGTCCAGTGTTTATCCTACAGTGCCACCAGTATTCTTTCTCACATCAGCATAGATTTTACTATTCAAAACAAAAACCAAACCTATCATGTCTATTCTGATTCATAATGAGGCCATATTGTTGTTGTTAAGTGCTGTCAAGTAGGTTCTGACCCATAGTGACCCTGTATAGGGTTTCTGAAGAGCGGCAAGGTGAAGCCAACCTTGTGCTTCAAACTGATCTTGTGGTCGAGTGCTTGTTCTACAGTGCCACACCAGGTGTCCAGTGAGACTATATAGGGTTTCTGAAATTGTAAAGCTTTGTTGGAGCAGATAGCATTTTGTCCTGTGGTGCAGCTGAGGAGTTTGATCTTGCAATTAGCAGACAAACATTGAGACTTTCATATTGTTGTTTTTAAGTGTCATTGAGTTGGTTCTGTCTCATAGCAACTCTGTACAAGGCTTTCCTGGAGCAGCTGGTGGGTTTGAAAAGCTACCACCTGTGGTTAATAATCCAGTTCATATACTATAGTGTCTTAATTTTGCAGTTGTTATTAGTGTCATGGAGTCAGTTTCAACTCATAGTCACCTTGTACATGGCTTCTGAAGAGCAGCTAGAGAGTTTGAACTTGTTGTTAGCAGCCTTAGAGCACCACACCATGAGTGTCCTTTGCTATTTGTTGTTATTGTTAATTGCTGTTGGGTTGGTTCTGACTCATATCAACCCTGTATATTAGGGTTTAAAGTGCCGACCTTGTGGTTTAAATTGACCTTGTGGTCAGGTGCTTATTCTATAGCGCTAAACTAGGACTACAGAATTGTTCAAGTCACTACCCATTACACAATACCCAAACATCTTGCATATTTGATGAATTGGGTAGCTGAGAGTCCTCACTTCTAAATATATATAT
>NW_006414112.1:2840-4662 GCF_000296735.1 Chrysochloris asiatica | reverse complement strand
CCTGTCATGCCTTCTTTGCCCAGCCTGGACGACTTCAGGTGGGTGGGTGTGCACCCCCAAAAAAGTCCAGAGTCGAGACCACAGCTTTCCCACAGCAAAGAGAGGAAGAGCCTGATTGGTCCAAGGGAAAATCCTTTGGCTGCTGCTTTTGACTTCTCCCTGTGGGTCCCAGCCCTAAAGTGAACTTGTGTGGGATAATTAACCTTGCCTACCCAGCAAAAGGAGCTCTGATAGCGTATTGGTTACGAATTGGGCGGTGAACCACAAGGTCAGCAGTTCGAAACTACTAACAGGAGAAAGATGAGGCTTTCTGCTCCCGTAAAGATTTATCACTTAGGAAACCCTGTACAGGGTCACTATGAGTTGGAACCAACTCCATGGCACATAACAACAACAACACTTAGCAAAATGTGCAAAGATCTGGAATCAGAAAACCAAAAAGGAAGAACATGCTCAGCATTTCTCAACCTGGGGGAACTGAAGAAAAAATCCAAGCCTTGACTTTCGTATTGAAAGATTCTCTGGGCAAATCATTGAATGATGCAGAAAGCAACAAGAGAAGATGGAAGGAATACACAGAGTTACTGTACCAAAAGAAAATGGTTAATGTTCAACCGTTTCAAGAGGTAGCTTATGATCAAGAGCCAATGATACTTAGGGAGGAAGTCCAAGGTGCATTGAAGGAATTGGGAAACAACAAGATGCCAGGAACTGATGGAATAAAAATTGAAATCTTTCAAGAAAGTGAGGCAGCAAAGGAGGCACTCACTCATCTCTGCCAGGAAATTTGGAAAACCACTATCTGGCCGACTTGGAACAGATCTATATTTGTGCCCATTCCAAAGAGAGGTGACCAAACAGAGTGCAGAAATCATTGGACAATCTTTTTGATATCCCATGCAACTAAAGTTTTACTAAAGGTAATACAGAAATGGTTGCAAGAATACATTGATAAAGAACTTCCAAAGGTGCAAGCCGGATTCAGGAGAAGCCATGGAATGAAGAATATCATTGCTGTTGTTCGATGGATCTTGGCTGGAAGCAGAGAAAATCAGAAACTTGTCTACCTATGCTTTATTGACTATGCAGAGGCTTTCAATTGTGTAGATCATGACAAACTATGGACAACATTGAGAAGTATGAGTATTCCAGAACACTTCATTGTACTTTGAGAAATCTGTACCTGCACCAAGAGGCAGTTGTTCAAACAGAACATGGAAACACTGAGTGGTTTAAAATTAAGTAAGTTGTGCAACAAGGTTGTATTCTTTCACCATACTTATTTATCCTGTATGCTGAGCAAATAATCTGAGAAAAAAAACGTGGCATCAAGATTGGAGGAAGACTCATTAACAACCTGTGATATGCAGATGATACAAACCTGCTTGCTGAAAGTGAAGAGGACTTAAAACATTTACTGATAAAGATCAAAGAGCACAGACTTTGGTATGGATTGCATCTCAATGTAAAGAAAACAAAATTACTCACCAGTGGACCAATAATCAACATTCTTATTAACAGAGAAAAGATTAAAGTTTCCAAGGACTTCATTCTTTTTGAATGAACACTCACAGAAGCAGCAGTCAAGAAATCAAATGACGTATTGAATTAAGCAAATCTGCTGCATAAGACCTTTCTAAAGTGTTGAAGAGCAAGGATGTCAGCTTGAGGACTAAGGTGCGCCTGACCCAAGCCATGGTATTTGCAATAACCTCATATGCATGTGAAAGCTGAACAGTGACTAAGGAAGACTGTAGAAGAATTGATACATTTAAGGTATGGTGTTGGAGGAGAATATTGAAAGTGCCATGGGCTGCCAAAA
>NW_006414112.1:0-1286 GCF_000296735.1 Chrysochloris asiatica | reverse complement strand
GGTTCCGACTCATAGCGACCCTGTACAGGGTTTCCGAGGCTGTAAATCTTTACAGGAGCAGAACGCCTCATCTTTCTCCCGCGAAGCAGCTGGTAGTTTCGAACTGCTGGCCTTAAGGTTCGCAGCCCGATTCGTAACCACTACGCTACCAGAGCTCCTTATAGAAGAATATTAAAAGTACCATGGACTGCCAAAACAAAGTTGTCTTGAAAGAAGTGGAACCAGAATGCTCCTTCAATGCAAGGATAGATATATTTTGTTTCTCATACTTCAGACTAGTCCCTCGACAAGGATGCAGTGCTTAGTAAATTGAGACTTAGTGAAAAAGAGTGAGACACCCCAGTGAGCTAGATGACACAGTGACAGCAACAACATATTCAAAGATACCAACAATTGTGAGGATGGTGCTAAACTTAGCAGTATTTCATTCTGTTGTATATAGGGTCGCTATGCCTCAGAATGAATTCAAAGGTACCTAACAGAAATAAAGCAAAAAATAAATGATCTTACCTCATAAATGTGTGCTAAGCATTAAACTAGGTGATGTATAAAAATTTTAGCATGATGTTCCACACATAGAAAGTACTCATTAACTAATAGCCATTAGTATTCTTAACGATGCCTCAATAAAGATTAGCTGATTGAGTTTTCTGTATCAATTTAACTATTAGATTACTGCCCTCTAGTACCTTGCCCCATTGTTAGTAGTGTAATATACTAAAAATACTTAATGGCTTCCAAAAAGTTCATGGAAAAAATCCGTTATGTTTTTAATCCATTTTCCCAGTTACTTTTTGAAACTCCCTTTTACAGATTACTACCTAAAACATTGCAGCTTTGAGAGCTAAAGGAGTCCCTGATTTTTAGTGTGGAGGATACTAATGGTTTCTTCCTTGTAACAGAAATATCTCAGGCTGCAATTTTGAGATACCATTAAGGCTGAGCACTCACTTTGTGCCTTTCCACAAATGGTATGAGAAATTACAAGGCTGGGGTTTTCCTGGTTACCCATTTGTCTCTTTCCTATCATGTAAGTGGAACAAGTACTGTTGTTGCCAAGCAACAGTGCAATGGTAGGAGTGATGGTGCATGTGTAATGTGGCACTCTGGGAGTTAGGGGCTTAGTTCTAGAACTGATTCAAGGGCACTGAAAAGGAATACTGAAGAGTGTATTTTTTTCTAAATAGCTGGGTAGTCAAGTCATTAATGAAAATCTTTCAATAATTAAAAGAGCTACTTCCACCAAACAATTCCACATCGTACCAAACTCTGAACTATGGAAAATC
>NW_006414111.1:5642-6153 GCF_000296735.1 Chrysochloris asiatica | reverse complement strand
GCCCAAGGATGCAGCGACTGGGGGCGGGTTGTGGTGGCGGGTGGTAGCGCTGAAAGTCCTCCAAACGTTCCCTCCCCAGAAACTCACAGGGACAAGGACACCAGCCCCACCATCCATACAAGCTCCACACAGCTTCTCAGCAGGAGGGGATTGTTTAGTCTGGGAGAGTATACCCCCACCCGGGTCCCTGTGTAAAGTACCGTTATGAATGCACAGCACGTGGAGCAGCAGTTTGGTCTGGCCTGAGAAGCTCCTGCAGACCCTGGTGACCTGAGAGGGAACATAACTGAAGAGGATCCCAGGAGCCCAGGTGAGGGCAGTCTGGGTGTGATTGGCAGCAAGAGGTGAGGGAGGAGTCTAGGAGGAATGAGAGTGCCCAGGTGTGGGAGTGAGGCGGTGGGAAGGGTCAGAAGAAGATCCACGTGAGTGTAGCCTGAAGGACTGGTGGTGCACTGGTTAAGTGCTCAGATGTGAACTAAAGTTGGGATATTGGAATCCACTAGCTGCTCAC
>NW_006414111.1:2950-4109 GCF_000296735.1 Chrysochloris asiatica | reverse complement strand
AAGGATTGTGTGGCCTTTTGATACCATTTATTACAGATCAGCTTTCAGTCAAGGTTTGTCTCCACCATCCCAGTGAAGTGTTAGATCTTTAGCCAGCTGAGAATCTTTGCAGATTGAAGGTTTGTATCCACCATCCCAGCGAAGTGTTAGATCTTTAGCCAGCTGAGAACCTTTGCAGATTGAAGGTTTGTATCCACCAATCACAGTGGTTATGGATCGGGCTGTGAACCGCAAGGTCAACAGTTCAAAACTACCAGCTGCTCCACGGAAGAAAGATGAGGCCTTCTGCTCATGTAAGGATTTACAGCCTCAGAAACCCTGTTCAGGGTCGCTATGGGTCAGAACCGACTCGACGGCACTTAACGACAACAACATTCAGCAATACAGCAAAGTGTCAGCTCTTTAGGCAACTGAGAACCTTTGCAGATTGAAGGCAGCCTCTTTGGTCAATGCAGTCATATCTTATATTCAGACTAATCTAAAATTCATTTCCATCCAATTAGGTTTTGCAGTCTCAAGATTCACTTCCACAAACGTTTCTGATTCTGGATATGAAAACGGTACCATTTCTGCTTTTTTCTTTAGACTCTGTCTCTGGAAATTGAATCTTGAGCAGAAAGAATCAGGAGGGGCAGGTTGTGGAGTTGTTAAAATTAGTATCATGTCCATCATCTGTTTCCTGACGTCTCTGAGCCCAAATTGTTTGATTATGTAAGGTACACAGGATCCTCTTTATACATTGCATTTTACTGAAGTTAGCTAGGACAGTAACAAATACAGAAATTGGCACCAGGGTAACATGGGATTATTTGGAATTAGTCATGAGGCCAAACAGAGAAGAGAGGTAGCTAGGCTCTCAACCATTCTCTACAAGGTGAAGCAAGATGGAATAGTGTGTAGTGGCAGAATGTAAGCAAGATGGAGTGGTGTAGTGGCAGAATGTAAGCAAGATGGAGTGGTGTGTAGTGGCAGATTGTAAGCAAGATGGAGTGGTGTGTAGTGGCAAAACAGCTAATTGACCCGCTGAGGGGAACACCCTGAGGAACCAGAACACTTTTGGCAAAGGTCAAATGAATAGGAATGGTATACACCTGAGCAGTGTTTGTCCCTGACATATGTTGTTGTTGTTAAGTGCCGTCGAGTCAGTTCTGACCCATAG
>NW_006414111.1:0-1400 GCF_000296735.1 Chrysochloris asiatica | reverse complement strand
GATGACCCTGAGGCACCTGCAGAGTGGAGCTGGTAAATTCACTAGGCTCATCACATGTCTCTTTTCCAGAGAATGTAAAAAGATGAATAGTACTGAGAGGAGAGCACAATGGACATGCAGAATGAGCAGAGACAGAGCACAGGTGAGAGAGAGAGAGAGACCCAGAAAGTCACTGCAAGTCCTGATAGGAAACAACGTTCTGTCCAAGAGGAAGAACAAGAACATCAACAAAACCCAACAACAAATCTCTTCAATCTGATAATTCTATTCATAACCTAAAAAGCAACACAGATGGGTATATATATTGGATTTTAGTCAGTACTTATTACCATACCAATTGTTTCCATCGAGTTCGTTCCAATTCATAGCGACCCTGTCTATGGTTTCCGTGGAGTGGCTGGTGGGTTTGAATTACCGACCTGAGGTTTGCAGTCCAGTATTGATCCTACAACACCACATTTTAGCAGAGAGGTACTTAATCTGATTACTGAGAAGAAATAGTAAATGTGACATGAGAAAAAGGCCAGTGTCAGTGTGGCAGAAGAGTAACTGAAGAAAGAGGGGCCACAAAGACAATTGACATCGTGCTGCCACCAGGGGGCACTGCTGGCCTCTTATGCAGCCGGCAGCAGCCACAGCACCTGGTGGATAGCTGGACTAGAATGCACAATACAGGACACCTTGATTTAGTGTACTGCACTCTATGACACTTTGCAGATAATGTTATTGTTGTTGTTATGTGCCATAGAGTTGGAACCGACTCACAGCGAACCTGTGAACAACAGAATGAAACACTGCCCAGTCTTGGTCCAACCTCACAATTGTTGCCATGCTTGAGCCCATTGATGATGCCACCTGACCGATCCATCTTTTTTTTTTTTAATGTTTTATTGTAAATTCTATGATAGTTTACATGAGAGAACTTTAGTTTTACATTCATTCCATCATATATCATTTCATTGCCTTGGTTCCATTCCCCTCCGTGTATCACCAAACCTGCCCACTACACTCTCCCCTACACCCCCCTCCCAAGTCTTCGGCCCACAGTCCCTCTCCCTCTCTGGATCTAAAGTCTCAGCTGCCTCATCACTCCACGTCATCGTCTCTGTCTCTATCACAGGCATCTCTGCTTTTCTGGGTAGGGTCCAGCTCTCGGCTCTTCTCCGTTGATGGTCCTAGAGTCCTCCGCTCCTACACTGGAGAATTAATCACTCCCTTCCTTGCTACAAAACGTCTACCTTTGTATTTCCAACCCTCATAATCAGTCCTGATAACCATTATTCACTACAGTATCACGAGTCACCCAACTGTGTTTCATTTCATCAGCTCCGCCTAGACAGATTGGATAGTACTTATTGGAGATTCTGCCTTCCTCCATGCCCCCTAGCTCTAGGTTCCCT
>NW_006414110.1:4599-5911 GCF_000296735.1 Chrysochloris asiatica | reverse complement strand
ACACCAGTACTACTTATTTAGCATGTTGCTGTTATTGTTAAGTGCCACTGAGTTGGTTCTGACTCATATCAACCCTGAATAGGGTTTCCAAGGAGAGACTGACTGATGAATTTTAATCACAAGCCTTGTGATTCAAACTAACCTTGTAGTCCAGTGCTTATCCTACAGTGCCACACCAGGAACCCTTTAGCATAGATTGCCAGAATTTCAGCTCTTTCACTTTGGCTCAACACCATGCAGTACAATAATGCTATCTTGCATTATGTTTACCAGTTACTGTGAATATTTCATCACAGCCCCTTCATTAGTAATGGCTAAAGCACTGCACCAAAAGATGCAGTGTCGGCACCAAAACTGCAAGGTTGGCAGGTCAAACCCACCAGCTGCTCCTCAGGAACACTATCCAGGATCACTGTGAGTTGGAAGTACCTTAGAGCACTTAACAACAACTAATGACACTAATGATTTTCCACTTTATTTTATGTTACTCTGTATCTTTGGAGTCCTGGTGTGGTGAAATAAGCTGAACACTGGAAAGTTTACCACAAGGTCAACTGTTCATAACCACCAGTCACTCTACAGAAAATCTATACAGGGTTGCTATAGGTTAACATCAACTCATTGGCAGTTAATAACAATATATCTTTATTTAAAATAAGAATTGTCTGTTTTAAGCAATTCCTTGATTATTTATATATAACTGTGTAAAACGTAGTGTTTTTCTGTATCTTATTTTTAGGGTTTTTTTTTTTTTTTCCCCATATAAATTCAGTATTATTTTATAGGAGTTATTCTCTTGTTCTTTTTCAAAATGTATTTTATTTTCACCATGAAAAATGATAGCAATTCCTCTTCTTCATTGTTTGGTAAATATTTACTTGTATTTGTATGTAGTTTTATAGTTTGATTTATTAATGTTTATTCTGTAATATCAGCAAAATGTCTTGTTCTATATTCTGAGAATCTAAATTTAGTTATTATATTCACAAAACCACCCACAGAAAAATAATTCACTTTTATATTGATTTGTGATTCATCTTTTTATTGTTCAACAAGTGTTTAGAGAAAATAGATTCTATTTCTGGATCATTTCCTCAGTGATAATATTTTTTTCACCATTTTAGTAAAAATACTTATAAACATTGCAGTTCTTTCCAATGATTTAGCATCATATTATTCTTCTAATTTAGATTTTTTCTCTGAGAATGTTAGCTACGTATTTTTCCAAATACATTGAACTTATTGTAAAATAAACATGACATCATTCTTTAAATATATATGTATATAAATATATATATAATATATGTATATA
>NW_006414110.1:1672-2854 GCF_000296735.1 Chrysochloris asiatica | reverse complement strand
TGACTATTTACCTCTGTTCCATTTAGCCCATGCAAACCTGTCTCAGTGTTCCCCTATCTACCTTATTATTATAACCCCTCCCCCTCTTGTGTATTGCACTCCCCAACACCCCAACTATGATGTGTCTGCCCCCTACCCTATGCTGTACTGTGGCCTCCCTCCACCTCCCTCAAACTCCCCATCGCACTACCACTGGTATAACCAACAAATCTTTTTTTTTCCCCCTTTTAGTATGGGCATCTTTTTCTTAAGCTTTTACAATAATGATCTTATGTGATATTTGTCCTTTTGTGACTTACTAATTTCACACAGCATAATGTCCTCAAGGTTCATAATATTCCATGTTGTGTATGTACCCAAGTTTGTTTATCGAATCTTCCACTGATAGGCACATGGCTGTCTCCATTTTTTTTCTATTGTAAATAGTGCTGCCATAAACAGTGGTTTGCATAACAATTTGTGTTATGGCTCATATTTCTCATGGATATATACCAAGTAGAGATACGGCTGGATCATATGGTATTTCTAATTCTGTTGGTATTTGAGCTACTACCTCCATGAAAATAGGAGGAAGCATTTTACTGTTTTCCAGGATGGTTAGAACATTTTGCATTACCACCAGCAATGTAGGAGGGTCCAAGTTTCTCTGCATCCTCGCCACAATTTATTGCCTTCTGCTTCTGTGAACTTTGCTGATATTGCTGCTGTGAGATGATATCTCATTGTTGTTTTGATTTGTATCTCTTTAATGGCTAATGATTGTGAACATTTCTTCATATATTTGTTAGCTGCCTGAATGTCCTCCTTGTTGAAGAAGTGTCTGTTTATGTCCTGTGCCCATTTTTTAATTGGGTTACTTGCTTTTTTCTTGTAGAAGTGATGTAGTTTCCTATAGATTTTAGAAATTAGTCCTTTGTCTGATATGTCATTGCAAACGATTTTACCCGTTCTATGGGCTCCTTTTTTACTCTGACCTTCCACCTTACCAAACATGATATCTTTCTCCAGCAATGGTCCCTCCTGACAATATGTCTGAATTATGTGAGATGAAATTTGGCCATCCTGGCCTCCGAGGAGCACTCTGGTTGCACTTCTTCCAACACATATCTGTTGGTTCTTTTGGTAGCCTATGGCACTTTCAATATTCTCCTACAACACCATAACTCAAAAGCATCAATTCTT
>NW_006414110.1:0-547 GCF_000296735.1 Chrysochloris asiatica | reverse complement strand
TTTTTTGTATAGCTCCTTTGTTTCTCTGGTTACATTTATTCCTAAATATTCCATCCTTTGGGTGGCTATTGTAAATGGTATTGCTTTCCTAATTTCCTTTTCAGTGTTTTCATTATTAGTATTGAGGAATCCAACTAAGTTTTGTATGTTGATTTTGTACCCTGCCACTTTGCTGAATCTTCCAATGAGTTCTAGTAGGTTTTGTTTTGTTTTTGCTGAGTCTTTGGGGTTTCCTACGTATAGGATCCTATCATCTGCAAATAGAGAGTTTTACTCCCTCGTTCCCAATTTGGATGTCTTTTATTTCCCTAGTTTGCCTTATAGCTCTGGCTAAGACTTACAGCACAATAATTAATAGGAGTGGTGATAAAGGGCATCCTTGTTTGGTGCCTGTTCACAAAGGGAAGACTTTCAATTTCTCTCCATTGAGAGTGATGTTTATTGTTGGTTTTGTATATAGGCTCTTAATTATGTTGAGGAATTCCCCTTCAATTCTTACTTTGTTGACTGTTCTTATCAGGAATGGATGTTGGATTTTGTCAAATGC
>NW_006414109.1:4818-5755 GCF_000296735.1 Chrysochloris asiatica | reverse complement strand
ATTGTAATCATTGCGATGAAACAAGTTGTATGACTTGTTGAATGTAAAACTGATGATCTGCTCTCTAAACTTTCACTCAATCCACAATAAAAACTTTTAAAATGATGTAGGTATGATGGCAAGTAAACATACAAAAAGATGCTCAATAGTGCTCCAAACCAAAAATAAAATCCACTGCCTTTGAGTCAGTTCTGACTCATTGTGATTCTATACAGGGATTCTAAACCTGTAAATCTTTGTGCAAGTAGAGCCTCTAGTGGGTTTGGATCACTGACCTTGTGGTTAGCAGTCCAGTGCTTATCCAATCAGTCGCAAACCAAACCAACTGTAGTCAAATCTACTCTGAATCATAGCAACTCTATAGGATAGAATAGAACTGCCCCATAGGGTTTCCAAGGCTATAAATCTTTATGCAATCAGATTGCTATGCTGCCTCTCTCTTCTGTGGAAGCATAAATTAAAATCAACCAGGATATCAGTACATACCTATGAGAATGTTTACAATACCAAGTGATTGATAGGGTAAAGAATAATTGAAACTTGCATGCATTATTGGTATGAATTCAAAATTGTGCAGCAACTCTGGAAAATAGTATATCAGTTTTGTATATAGTTAAACATAAACTCTATACTTACCATGAGGAGTCCTGATGTGGCAGTGTGGGTTAATGCACTTGACTGCAAAGTCAGTTTGAACCACAAAGTCTGTGGTTCAAGCTTACGAGTTGCTCCTCAGAAACCATATACAGGGTCGCTATGGGTCAGAACCAACTCGATAGCACTTAACAACAGCAACAGCAAACACTTACCATGAAGTCCTGGTGTGGCATTGTAGAATAAGCACTGGACTGCAAGATCAATTTGAATTGCAAGGTCTGCAGTCAAACCCACCAGCCGTTCCCTGAAAACCTTATACAGGGTCACTATGAGTCCGAAC
>NW_006414109.1:3567-4678 GCF_000296735.1 Chrysochloris asiatica | reverse complement strand
CAAATCATGGTACCTGTATGCAATATAATCCTACAGAGCAATAAAAAGGAATGCCCTTCATGTGTGTAAACCTTTTTCTTGAGTTTTTCATAATAAGGTCTCATACACTATTTGTCCTTTTGTGATTGACTTAATTCACTCAGCATAAGGGCCTCAAGATTCATCCATGTTCTGCAGTGTTGTACAGAGTCAGCATTATTATTATTAATTTTTTTGGAAGGCAGAGCACTTTATTATTTACACGGATGAAGAGCAGGAGGGTAGAAGCCGAGGTGGGGCGGAAAGGCGGCTGGGGCTCAGTCTGTGATGATGAGTTCCTCCATGCCCTAGTCCTCATAGCTCCTGTCTGCCAGGTAGCAGGTGAATGATGATGTGATTCTTTCAGGCCTTGAGCTCCTTCATGGCGATGAGCAAGGGGTCTGTCTCCTCCTCCAGCTCCACCATCACAGGGCCACACATCGCCATCTAGAGGGCTCAGGTGCCCAGCACTCGGACTCGCTTGTACTTGGTCATGTACGGAGTGGTGATCCACTTCTGGTTGGTCTGCGGTCTCTCCCATGACAGAAGATCTCGACGTTCTCCTGGCCTTCCTCCTCGGCGTGCTCCAGGTCATCTAGTCCTTCCTCCTCCTCCACATCATCAATGTTCAAAATTGTCCTCGTTGTCTGACATACTGCCCGCGCGGCAGAGACCTGATTTTACTCCCCACAACCGCAGCATTATTTTTTAACATTGTGTAACATCCCACTGTGTATATGTGCCATATTTTGTTTATCCATCCATCTGTTGATAGGTACTTGGGTTATTTCAAACTTTTTGCTACTGTAAATAGCTCTACAATGAACATGCTATATGTTCTACAATAAACAAGCTATTCATGTCATAGCTTTTCTTTCTCTAGGATATACACCTAGTGGTAGGCTGCTGGATCGTATGTTATTTCTATTTCCAACTTTTTAAGGATGCTATTTTCCACAGTAATTGCACCATTTTACAGTCCCACCAGCAGTGTTTGATTTCCAGCCTCTCCACACCCTCACCAGCGTTAGTTGTTTTCTGTTTTGTGGAAGAAAAGCCTTGGTGAATAATAGCAAGATTAGTAGTTCAAACC
>NW_006414109.1:870-2317 GCF_000296735.1 Chrysochloris asiatica | reverse complement strand
TGTCTTACATTGATTTAATTCTACTTCTTTGCCTGACCCAAGCCATGATATTTTCAATCACTTCATATTCATGTGAAAGTTGGGCAATGGATAAGGAAGACTGGAGAAGCATTGATGCATTTGAATTATGGTGTTGGTGAAGAATATTGAAAGTTCCATGGAGAAGCACAAACCAATCTGACTAGGAAAAAGTACATCCAGAAGGAACCTTAGAAGCAAGGATGGTAAGAATTTGTCCCTCGTTCTTTGTTCGTAATGTCAAGAGGGATCAATCCCTAGAGAACATCATGCTTGGTAAAGTGGAGGATCAGTGAAAAAGAGGAAGACCCTTAACTAGCATGATTGATACAGTGTCAGAAACAATGGGATCAAACAAAACAATTGTGAGGTTGGCACAAGACAAAGTAGTGTTTTATTCTGTTGTGCATAGGGTTGCTATAAGTTGACACCAACTCATTGTCACCAAACAATAAAAAACAGTCCTTTCAATACCTTGATCCATTTCTGAAAGTTTAGAATTAATCTTCTGAATTTCTATTTTCTGTTTTTGCATGGTTTATAATTTTCTATTTATTTTGTAAATTACTCTTGTTTGTTTTTTTCCATAATTCTTTCAGAGTTTCGTCTTATGATCACTATGAGTTTGTGATTTCCTTTTTCCCTTTCTTAAACTGCGGGGAAGATCTAACTCTGAATTCCTTGTCAGGAATATAACTCTAAATTCCTTGTCAGGCAGTTCCAATAACATTTCTTCCTCTGGAATATTTTCTGGACCTTCATTTTGGTCACATGTTTGAGCCATCTTGTCCTGTTCTACCTACAACTCCCCTTTTGTGTGATTTGATGTTATCTGTTGTCTCTAAGACATTGTGGTGTTATAATATATGGACACAAGCTTAATGCTCCAAAATGGCCTTGCCAAGGTCACATTAAACCATGTCTTCTGTCCCTTCCCCCTGATCCTACTGTCTGTTGTTGTTGTTGTTAAATGCCATAGGTTTCAACTCATAGCGGCCTTGTATAGGGTTTCCTAGTAGTGACTGGTGAGTTTGAACTGTCGACCTTGCACCCCAGTGCATTAACCCACAGCACCTTAACAGGACTCTTATCCTGCTATCTAGGAAGGAGCAAAGAGTCTCCTCCTCCACCTAGCTTCTTTTCCTGCTTTAGTTATGCATATGCTAGAATAGCGCTCATAGTCCCGTCTCCCAGTATGATTGCCCCCTCCTTCCAAAATTCTTTGTTCTCTAGGAAGGGCAGACAGTCCATCACCTTGGGATTTTCCTATGTTTTCTCAGTTCCACATACCACCTTTAACTGCCCTTATACTTGTGAATATGCCATGATATAAAAAAACAATAGTCCCCAGACCTGGTTGACCAGTAGTGTGGCAAGACCTGGGGACTCTTGGGCCCAGAGTCAGTGACATAGCTACAGATGACTAGAG
>NW_006414109.1:0-466 GCF_000296735.1 Chrysochloris asiatica | reverse complement strand
GCAGGGCTCTGAGATACAGGGATTGAGTCACAGTTGGAATGGGGGTGGGGTGGGGTGGGAATCATGTTAAGATGCTTGACTTTTTTTGTTTGTTTGTTTGTTTGTTTGTTTAATCTTGGTTTCCCTTGCATTATAATATAGAGTAGACACTGGAGAGGGAGAGAAAGGAATACTCAGAAACATCACACTAGAAGGCTTGTAAGTCCGTCTTCTGCCTATGACTGATTGGAATAACTCAAATGGGGCTACAGTGTACCCAGTGAATGAGGCTTCTTGTGGAGCCGTTGCAATACATAAAACTATAGGTAGAAACCGGAACTACATCCAGATCTCCAGAGATGAGAAAGCTCCACTAGAAAGGACAAGCAGAACAGCCTGGAGCAGCTAGAAGAATAAAAAATACTTCGTGAAAGAAAGACCTGCAGGAAAAATGGAGGTAGATGGACTGTTACTACAAGAACAAATA
>NW_006414108.1:2911-6311 GCF_000296735.1 Chrysochloris asiatica | reverse complement strand
CCATATTTATTCAATCTGAATACTGAGTAAATAATTCCAGAAGCTGGATTATATGAAGAAGATTGTGGCATCAGGATTAGAGGAAGACTCATTAACAACCTGTGATATGCAGTTTATACAAGCTTGTTTGCTGAAAGTGAAGAGGACTTAAAATACTTACTGAAGAATATCACAGACCACAATCTTTGGGTTGTACTTAAGTGAAAAGAAAATAAAGATCATCACCACTGGACCAATACATAACATCATGATACATAGAGAAAAAATTGAAGTTGTTAAAGACTTAATTTTGTTTGAATGGTGGCATCAACACTCATGGAAACAGCAGTTACAAAATCAAATGACATATTACCTTAGGCAAATTGGCTATACAAGGCCTCTTTAAAGTTTTCAAGAATAAATATGTCAGTTTGAGGACTAAGGTACGCCTGACTCAAGCCATATTATTTTCAATAGGCACGTATGCATGTGAAATTTGGACAATGAATAAGGAAGACTGTAGAAGAATTGATGCATTTGAGTTATGGTGTTGGAGAAGACTATTAAAAGTACCATAGAATGCCAGAAGAACAAACAAATCTGTGTTGGAATATCCTGAATGCTCTTTAGAAGCCAGGGTGGGAAGCTTTTGTCTCTTGTACTTTGAACACTATCAGGAGGGCCCAGTTCCTTGAGAAGGACATCAAGCTTGGTAAAGTGGAAGGTCAGCGAATAAGAGGAAGACCCCAATGAGATGGATTGTCACTGTAGTAGCAGCAATGGGCTCAAGCATAACAATGACCGTGAGGATGGTGCAGGACTGGGTAGTGTATCGTTCTGTTGTGCTTAAGGGTCCTATGAGCTGAAACTGACTGGATAGCACCTAACAACAGCAACAAGACTTATTATTGGTGTGAACATGCTTATTATTGTTAACACTGTGTGAGTCATAAATCACAACGATTACATTCTCCATTTCACCAGTCGTGCTGTTGGAAGAGAGCGTGCTAAGTAGCTAAGGAAATTTCATATGACTTTAATGTCTTAAACAGAAGGATGATTGATTTCTGTATGTTTTTCTCACCCTTTGGGTGACTGACAAATGTCATAACCTATAAACGTGGGAAAGCACAGATAAAACAGCAGCCTGGTTCATTTGGTTCTGTTTCCAAGATACCTGTTTTGGGAAAGGAGTTCTAGTGACTCAAAGTAGCTACTTCTCAAGTAAAAAAGGGACTGTTCCACACTGGGTATAGCACCCTGGACTCGTGTGGTCTATGAGTCTTGGTGTGGCGCTGTGGGTTAAGGCACTGGACTGCAAGGTCAGTTTCAACCGCAAGGTGGGCAGTTCAAGCTCATCAGCTCCTCCATGGAAACACTCTATAAGGTAACTATGAGTTGGAACTGACTTGACAACACTTAACAAAAACAACATACTCTTCTATGATGACTTAATTTCAGGGTATAAACCAATTTTGGGTTCCTATTGACACAGGGACTACGGTAGTTCGTTGGCTGGTTTGTCTTATTAGCATTCTTGTTCATTAAGTTGTTGTTGTTGTTGTTGTTATGTGCCGTGGAGTCAGTTCCTACTCATAGCGACCCTGTACAGGGTTTTCGAGGCGGTAAATCTTTACGGGAGCAGAAAGCCTCATCTTTCTCCCACGAAACAGCTGGTAGTTTCGAACTGCTGATCGTGTGGTTCGCAGCCTGATTCGTAACCACTATGCTACCAGAGCTCCTTTCATTAAGTACTAATCATTTAAATCATTTTCCAAATTAGAGGAATGAGGCAAAGAGCAACTAGATAACATAACAAGGTAACCCAGTCAGTATGTGGCATTAGGGGACTAGAACACATGCACCTGAACTTTTAGATGTCACCTTCTGAAGAAAGGGCAAAGTCAGGAGGGCTTCCAGCATGCAGCTCAGCAACAGTGCAGCTTTAAGTAGGAAACAGTCTCCTCATGAAATGTGATGGATCTTAACCGTATTGAGATAAAGATAAAGGAGAATACTTTCAGTGTTTACATCAACATCTTCCTTTGAGCATGTTTTTGCCAATATGGTTCAAATCTTTTTGTACAAAAATGACCCTCAATGGCTGGTATCATTGATCTCATGCTGTGTGTTTGGGCTGTTTGGACAACAATTATGCCAGATTGTGAAGTGCTGTCTTGACAACTCTGTGGAGTAAGAATTTTTATTATACAGATTGTTTTAGGTGAGGAAAGAGTCTCAGGATGAAGAGACCTGTCCAGGTCACATAACTAGGAAGTGATGGAACTGGGACTTGACTCTAGCTGCCAGGCTCCAAACCCTACACTTGGTTTGCCCATCGGTTACTTCAGTCATAGTGTGATTTATTGGGCATAAATATTGGTTATAATTCATTATTGTGTTCCCACAATGTAATGTTATGCCTGTGGAATAGGTCTGTTGAACTTAATTTAATGACTATCCTGTTGAATGATTATCCACAACCTGAGATCTTGCCAGTGAGAAGCATTTAACCTGGCTATTTGTAACCCCAGCCTCAGAGAATAGGAACTTCCATCATTTCTTTACTTCCTGTCATCCTCTTGGGTTTCCTTTATTTAAGCTGTGGTATTTTCCTACTCATTTTCAGTATACTAGATTTCTCAGAAGGTCTTTCAAAATTCTGCCCACAATTACTGTGGGATAACAGTAAGTACTCTGCAATTTCTAAATGCTTAGTATCTTTTAGTCCTAAAAACAGCTATCTATTGACCTTTTGTCTCTCAACTGTGGTGCAATGGAATCTATGGAGCCCAACCTGCAAGTAAAGTGCTTGGTTGTTGTTAAGAGCAATGGAGTTGGTTCTGACCCATAGTGACCCTGTTTCTGAGGAGTGACTGGTGAGCTTGAACCACTGACCTGTGGTTCAAATTGATTTTGCAGTCTAGTGCATTAACCCACAGCTACACACCAGGACTCCAAAGTGTCTTAGAACCCTGGGTTTAAGAAACCAGTCTAAATTAATTTTACTGACTGTTCATGATGTTGATTAGATGATTGGAATTGATATTTCTGCAAGTTCAGGCTGGGAGTCTATTTGCCCAGTCAATGACAATCCAAAGACAGATTTCTATTGTTAAAGTCTCTCAGGAAACTAGGGGAATAGGATACAAATCTGCTTATCTCAAATCAGAATTTATGTTACTTTTTATTTGCTTCTGAAACTCTTTGCAGTAGCAATAGATTGAATATTTCACCTACAGTATTTTTGTTGTTGTTGTTAGGTGCCATCGAGTCAGTACCGACTCATAGCAATTTTATGCACAGCAGAACGAAACACTGCCCAATCCTGGGCCAACCTCACTACTATTGCCACACTTGAGTCCATCGATTCTGCTACTTGGCCAATCCATCTTCTTGGGGGTCTTCCTCTTTTTCTTTG
>NW_006414108.1:0-821 GCF_000296735.1 Chrysochloris asiatica | reverse complement strand
TCTCTTTCTGCAGATGTAGTCAATTTGATTTTTATGTATTCTGTCTGGTGAGGTCCATGTGTATGGTCGTCTCTTATGCTGTCTAAAGAAGGTATTTGAAATGAACAAACCATTGCTTTTGCAGAATTCTATCATGTGATCTCCAGCATCATTTCTTTCACCAAGGCCATATTTTCCAACTACTGATCCTTCCTCTTTGCTCCCAACTTTTGCATTCCAATCACCAATAATGATCAATGCATCTTGATTGCATGTTTGATCAATTTCAGATTGAAGAGGTTGGTAGAATTCTTCTATTTTGTCCTTACTGGCTTTAGTGGTTAGTGCATAAATTTGAATAATAATGATATTAACTGGTTTTCCCTGTAGATACATGGGTATTATCCTATCACAGACAGTGTTGTACCTCATGACTGATCTGGATATGTTCTTTTTGACAATGAATACAACACCATTCCTCTTCAATTTGTCATGCCCTGCATAGTAAACCTTGTGGTTGTCAGATTCAAAATGGCCAATACTAGTCCATTTCAGCTCACTAATGCCTAAGATATTGATGTTCATGCATTCCATTTCATTTTTGACAACTTCCAATTTTCCCAGATTCATACATTGTATATTCCATGTTCTGATTTTCAATGGATGTTTACAGCTGTTTCTCTTCAGTTTGAGTTGTGCCCCTACATCAAATGAAGGTCCCACATGCTTTATTCCCACAGGCCTTACTCCATTTGCATCATCACAGTCCACTCTACTTTGAGGAGGCAGCTTTTCCCCAGTCGCGTTTTAGTGCCTTCTAACCTGAGGTGCTCATTTTCCGG
>NW_006414107.1:4732-5993 GCF_000296735.1 Chrysochloris asiatica | reverse complement strand
GGATGGGCACATTTATCGCAATAAATTGTCCTCTCAGCACTGCTTTCACAGTGTTCCAAAGATTTTGGTATGTTATGTTTTCATTCTTGTTTGTTTTTAGGAACTTTGTGAATTCACGTTTAATTTCTTCTTTTACCCAGTCACTTTTCAGTAGTGTGTTATTCAGTTTGCGTGTATTTGACTTTATTTCCTTGGTCTTCTTATTGTTGATTTCTAGTTTTATAGCATTGTGGCCTGAAAAGATGCTTTGTAGTATTTTGATGTTTGTAAATTTATGGAGACTTGCTTTGTGACCTAACACATGATCAATTCTGGAGAATGTTCCATGTGCACTGGAAAAGAATATCTATTGTGTTGTTGTTGGGTTGAATGCTCTGTACACATCTATGAGGTCAAGTTGGTTGATTGTACTGTTTAGTTCCTTTGTAACTTTGTCAAGTTTCTTTCTGGTTGTTCTGTCCCTTTTCGAAAGTGGTGTATTAAAATCTCCCACTATTATTGTAGATTTATCTATTTCTTTCTTCAATTCTAGTAAGGTTTGTTCCATATATCTTGGTGCTCTTTCACTGGGAGCGTAGATATTTATTATGGATATGCTGTCTTGCTCAATTGACCCTTTGATCATAAGATAGTGCCCTTCTTTACCTCTTATGCTGGTTTTTGTCTTAAAGTTTACTTTATCAGAGATTAGTTTTGCCACTCCTGTTTGTTTATTATTGCAGTGAGCTTGGTATATATTTTTTACCTTTAAGTCTGTTTTTGTCTTTGTGTGTAAGGTGTGTCTCTTGCAGGCAGAATATTGAAGGGTCTTATTTTCTTATCCATTCTGCCACTCTCTGTCTCTTCACTGGTGCATTCAATCCACTTCATTCAATGTAATTATTGATAAGTATGAATTAATTGCTGCCATTATGTCAAATTTTTTGGTAGTGCTATTCTTTCCTTTATTCTGCATGCCTTCTTGGGCTGAATTTGTGGTTTTTGTGCTATTTCTTGTTGGCTTATTCTTAGTTTTCATGTTTGCTTGTTCTGCTTGAAAATTCATTTTCATGGTAAGTTGTGAGGTATTAACTTTCTTTGGGGTTAACTTATAGTCTATTAACTTTTCCCTCCATTTAAGACAATCTATTGTATCCTGTAATCTACCTGACTCCTCACCAACTGGATCTCTGTACCTACATTTTTCCTTTTGACATTGTTATTATTTTGATCTTTGGTTGACCTCCCAGCTCCTTTGAATTCATTGTTGTAATTTTGTTCT
>NW_006414107.1:0-3542 GCF_000296735.1 Chrysochloris asiatica | reverse complement strand
AGGCTTCCCTTTTCACATGTAATGTTTAGCAGCTGTTATTGGCTTTTGTCTCAGGTGAAATATTATGGGGTATGCTTATAGCTTGGCTATATGGCCATGATTTTTGTCTCTTCTTGGACAACGTAGGGAGAAAAAGCTCCCACCTCCAGGAAATATGTGTTATCAAAAGGCCAAAAGCAGAAGCAATATAAAAGTAGAGACAAAAACCACAACTTTGAAACAAAATTAAAACTGTGGCCAACTCACCAGTTGCCTTGCTACACAGGCAGTGTGTGTGCACCATAGACGCCTCCAGCAGTGGGTGGGGGTGTCCACTCACTCAGGCCCCTCCTCTAGTCATCACTATAAATGTGTGCAGATAGATATTGAAAAGTTAATGGGAGAAAGATTGTCTACTATTTTTGTCTCTGAAGAACAGATAGGTATCTGCATGTGCACAGCGTAATTCTGGAAAAAGTTGCGTCCTTTTATGTTGGGGTTTTACAGATGGTTCATATGGTTACTCTGTCAGGCAAAAGGTGATTTTTTTTCTTACTGGATAGCTGGAGTAAAGGGTCCTGCACAAGTTAACATTAGGGCTGGGACCCACCGGCAGAAGTCATAAGCAGCAGCCAACGAATTTGTCTTTGGAACCGATGGGGCTCTTTACCTCTGGGCCGTAGGAAAACTGTGGGCTCAATGTTGGACATTTTAGTGGTGCACACCCATCCTCCTGAAGGCATCTGGGCTGGGCAAAGAAGGTGTGACAGGGAAGAAGAGGAAAATAAACATGTAGAATCCTCCCACACTTCCTTTTGCAAATGTTACTGCACTGCTTTTAGTACAGGTTCACTGTGCACTGTGCTGGTTTGGCTGTAGCCCTGCCCTCTGAACTCTGCCCAGGCAGGGTGGCCACAGAGGGAGTCCCGTGTATTGACTTATTAATAAATCACAATATGTTCCTTTATACTGTGATTTTTAACCAGCAGTTGTGGGGGAACTGTAACCCTGCACTTTATGCTAGATCTAGAGTTCTGGTGCTGTTCTGTTAAAGCAGCTTCTCTGGGTTTTCAGCCCCTCCCCAATGGATCCTGTCCTACCTGACTCTGCTCTGCCACCACCAAAACCGGAAGTCCCCTTCAGTGCACTTTGAACATCTTCCTTCAATACCACTGGCTCTTGAACAGATGCTACCTTTTGAAGTGGTTGCATATATCCTACCTAAATTTAGAAAGTATATCAGAACAGATTTGATGAATTAGACACTAATAACTAAGGACCAGAAGAATTGTGGGATGACCTCAAGAACAGCATACAATATTGGTTTTCCCTGCCTATTATAAAATAGACATTTATGTGTGATAGAAATGAATATTGAGATTTATGATTACAGTAAACTTGTAAGCCCATCATCAACTGATAACTGATTGGATTTTCTAAAAGAGAAATTAGAATTTGACCAGGGAAACAGACTTCTTGTTAAGTCTTAGTAGAGTATGGGTCTTAGTTTTTATCCTAAGCCTCCCAGTTCCTAGAACCTTTTGATTTGGACCATTCTCATTTGAAAAGATATGCAGACCAACCCAGAACTGCTAGGAAAACAGAAAATTCTTATTGAAAGAAAGACCTGAAGAATAAAAGTGGACTGTTTGTCTGTTTGACTGCCAAGAAAGCTGTTGGATTTGCATGCATCAAGATAAGAAAAGTCAGCCCATCAGGGGGGAAAAAACCCTTCTAGGACTGAAACTCAAAGGGAAACAGCATGCAGTCTAATATGGTCATTGGGGACCACCTGATCTACTTGTGAGTGGAAGTGTGGGAAATGCAGCAATGAAGTCATGCGCTGAGTTAGACCAGGTTCCACTGGCATCTGTTGACCTGAAATGACAGAGAGCAGAGGAAGGGCTAGCTGGTCTGAAGTTTAGGAAAAGATATGAACTTCTGAGCCCATGAGCACTGACCTAGCCCCTAGGGCTAGAGCTTAGAATGAAGCAGGTAGCTGGTCTCAAGTGCAAGGAGGTATGTGTGAACTCCCAAACCTGCAGCCATGACCCAGTTGATCTAGCTTGGATGGCTAGCTGACCAGAACTTTTTGAGATGAAGATAAAGATGCTTGATACTGTGAGCAAGTGCAAAGTGCTGCAAATTGATGAACTGGACTTTTGCTTATGGGTACAGTTTTTTTTAAATCCAAATGGAATGGAAGGATTCTTTATTATAAAAAACAAGTTCGTTTCATCAGTATACTGGGTTGATGCTGTTGTTCAGTGCCATCAAGTCAGCTCTGACTCATAGTGACCTGTACAGGGTTTCTGAGGAACAACTGGTGATTCAAACCCCCTTGTGGTCCAGTGCTTTATCCACAATGCCACACCAGGATTCCCCTGGGTTGATAGGAATGGGAAACTTGCATTGGATATCAAAAAGCGGTGGGGTGGCTATAAAGCCATGAAGAGGCTAGCTTATAAGCATTCATGAGGGTGGTTAACTTCAGAATGAGGTAAGTAAGGTGAAATCCCTACTGAATCGTTTCCCTCTTTTTCAGATGGATCTAGTGAAAGGGGATGGGGGTGATGTTGAGAGGATTTTATGATTTAGTTGTGAGTAATTGTTAGTAGGATTAATTGTGATTGTTACAAAAGTAATTGTAAAAGATGTGCAAATAAAAGGGGGGAGTAGTTAATTGTTCATTTCATGACAGACAATCCCAGAACAAGCAAGAAGGAAGAGCATGAGTGGAGTATGAGATCCTGCCTAGTAAAGCAGTTACAACAGAAATGATGGCAGAGGCAGTGGCATGGAGAGACAGAGCAGATATAGGTTCTAGGCCCATGGACTATAAGTAAGGCTGTGTACCTGTGGGCAGGAGGTTAGCTTGCAGAAGGTGCTCTTTGGACATTTAAATGAATATATATATATATATTTGTTTGTTTGTTTTTTTATGTGTACATCAAATATTTTTGCTTTGTTCATTTGTGAAATATAAGATGCATAAGAGAAGCCACAGGGAGGAAGTAGGATAACTGCTGTTGCAGGGAGGGGACTGTAATCACTAAGATGAAACAAAGCATATAATCTGTTGAATGTAAAGCTGATGATCTTGTCTGTAAACCTTCACTCAATTCACAAGGAAAAAGTTAAAAAAAAAAAAAAAAAAGAACATTATACAGGAAGAAAGCAAAAGGTCATTAAAACAATATGAAAAAAAGAAAAGACCAAACGGATGTCAGAAGAGACTCTGAAACCTGCCTTCCTGCATAGAGATGCTAAAACAAATGGAAGAAATGATTAAGTAAAAGAGCTGAAGAGAAAATTTCAAAGGGCAGCTTGAGAAGATAAAGTTTCCAGTTGACAGTATTACACATAAATTTTAGGCATTCTTCAATTTTTTGCTCTTTTTCTGATTGGGGCTCTAGCAGATAGTTATTGAGAGCTTTTTCTTCAAATTATAACTTTTGAAGAAAGTTATGTTTTGATTCAATTTTATTTCTTTGCCCTTTAAGTGTATTATCTATCTCTGATGTTGTAAGATTAATCTTGTTGTTGTTGTTGTCATGTGCCAT
>NW_006414106.1:4279-4756 GCF_000296735.1 Chrysochloris asiatica | reverse complement strand
TTCTAGAAAAACACGACCTACCTAAACTTACTCGGACTGAAGTAGAAAATTGAACAAACTCTTAACAAAAGAAGAAATTGAACAAGTCGTCAAAAAACTCCTGACCAACAAAAGCCCAGGCCCAGGTGGCTTTACAGCAGAGTTCTACCAAACATTCAGAGAAGAACTGTCACCAATTCTACTCAAATTATTCTAGAACATAGAAGAGGATGGAAATTTCCCGAATACTTTCTATGAAGCAAGCATAACCCTCATACCAAAACCTGGAAAAGATATCACTAAGAAAGAAAATTATAGACCAATATCCCTCATGAACATAGATGCAAAAATCCTAAACAAAATCTTAGCCAACAGAATGCAACAGCACATCAAAATAATAATACATCATGACCAAGTTGGTTTCATAAAAGGGATAAAAGGATGGTTCAACATTAGAAAAACAATCAACGTCATCCACCATATAAATAAGAAAAAAGA
>NW_006414106.1:2533-3139 GCF_000296735.1 Chrysochloris asiatica | reverse complement strand
AAAATGAACTCAACATGGATTAAAGATCTAAATGTGAATCCTAAAATTATGAAGATCATCAATGAAAAAATAGTGACGAATGTGAGGGCGCTAATCCAGGAAATTTTCAGACTGCAACACGTTCTGAAAAACACACAAACAAAAATAGACAAAATAGATGAGTGGGACATACTAAAAATTAAAAACTCTTGTGCAACAAAAGACTTCACCAAGAGAGTAAAAAGGGAACCCACAGACTGGGAAAAAATCTTCTGCAATGACATATCGGATAAGGGACTGATCTCTAAAATATATAGGAAATTTCTAGACATCTACAAAAACAAGACAACCCAATCAAAAAATGGGCATGGGATATGAACAGACACTTCACCAGGGAGGAGATCCAGACAGCCAACAAACACATTAAGAAATGTTCACGATCACTAGCCATTAGAGTGATGCAAATCAAAACAACAATGAGATATCATCTCACACCAGCAATAATAGCAAGGATTAAAAAAGTTGAGGACAGTAAATGCTGGAGAGGATGTGGAGAGACTGGGACACTCCTGCATTGCTGGTGGGACTGCAAAATGGTCCAACCTCTCTGGAAAGCAATATGGCGCT
>NW_006414106.1:0-585 GCF_000296735.1 Chrysochloris asiatica | reverse complement strand
ATGCCAACGAAATGATGGATGATGGAATGGATGTAAAGCTGATGTTCTCCCAGTTAGATGATCACACAATTTACAATAAAACATAAAAAAAGTCCATATACAGAGAACTTGCTACATGGCAGAGTAATGCAACATTTCCATATAAAGAGTTCTTGCTACATGGCAGATGAGTCCAATATGTCCATATACTGAGAGCTAGCTACATGGCAGAGAAGTCCAACATGTTCATACAGAGAGAGCTGTCTACATGGCTGATGAGTCCAACATATCCATATAGAGATAGCTAGCTACATAGCATAGTAGTCCAATATGTCCATGTGCAGAGTACTAGCTTCATGGCAGATGAGTCCAATATGTCCATGTACTGAGAGTTAGCTACATGGCAGATGAGTCCAATATGTGTATATTTAGAGGGCTAGTTATAAGGCAAATGAGTCCAACATGTTTATACAAAGAATACTGGCTTCATGGCTGATGTGTTCAACATATCTGTATAGAGAGGTAGCTACATGGCAGCAAGTATAATATGTTCATATACAGAGAGCTATCTACATGGCAGTTCAGTCCAACATATCCATGAACAGA
>NW_006414105.1:4959-6119 GCF_000296735.1 Chrysochloris asiatica | reverse complement strand
GTGGCAACAGTGGTGAGGTTGGTCCAGGATGGGCAGTGTTTCATTCTGCTGTGCATGAGGTCGCTATGGGTCGGTACCGACTTGATGGCACCTAACAACAACATTAACATAAAGTTAGTGTCCTGTAAATTCTCATTAGCCATTGGAGACACTGAACTGACTCCACAGCACACCATCACTATTGGAAATGCTGTTTTCAATTTGATCCACACAGGTAAATCTTTGAAGGGACACAATACTCAAGACAGACATACTTTACTAAAAAAGCTAAAGCTTTGTTTGGTTCAAAGCAGATTTCCAGGGAATTTTCAGTTTTAGAGTTAAGGTTTAAAGATTATCTCTGAATGAATCTCTGGTGCACAATGCAACCTTCCAGGATGAACCTGGAAGACATTATGATGAGTGAAATTAGTCAATCAAAAAAGGATAAATATTGTTTGGAACAACTACTGTAAAACTCAAGAAATATTTTAATGCTAAAAGAAATATTCTTTGATGGTTACCAAGGGTGGGAGGGAAAGGAGAACAATTCACTAGCTAAAGGGTAGACTACATATTAACCTGAATGACAGGAAAGACAATATACAATTAAAGGCTGGTTGGCAGAAGAATGGTGAAGACACAAGGAATAAATCCAAGGATTAAAGGAATAGAGGTAAATACTGTTCTATACACAACCTGCAACAGTGTTTTGTGGGTAGATATGTGGACAGATGGAATACATAGGAATCAAATTAACACCTGTGGGGAAAGAGGGTAGAAAAGCTCAATATCAACAGCTAAAAGATGGCCAGGTCCTATTGTGGGACAAACCATCAATTGATTTTATGCAAGTTCAGGCTGAAGCTGAGAAAATTGAAACAAGTCCAAAAGAGTCCGAACATTACCAAGAACATATCCCACCTGAATTTACATACTATCTCAAGGACAGATTTAATGCATTAGGCACTAATGAACGGAGACCAGAGAGCTGGGGGATTACATCAAGAACCTCATACAGGAAGAAAGGAAAAGATCATTAAAAAGACAGGAATGAAAGAAAAGACTAAAGTGACTGTTGGAAGAGACTGAAATTTGCTCTCCAGAATTGATGTTAAAGCAAATGGAAGACAGAAGGAAGAGAACAAAACAGAAAATTTCAAAGAACAGCTTGAGAAGAC
>NW_006414105.1:1627-2799 GCF_000296735.1 Chrysochloris asiatica | reverse complement strand
AGTTCTGTTGTATGTAGGATTGCTGAGTCAGAACTGGCTCTATGGGCCCTAAAAACAACAACAACATGGACAGGTATACAGAATGAACAGGTAATGGAGGGAGAGTGGGAGCACACCCAAAATATCTAAAGACTGGACAGAGGATATTTGTACATGGTTATTTACCTTTGCTACAAACACACCTATGAATGTAGTGGAAGATTTATTGTTGCTAAGTGCAGTCAAGTTGGTTCTGACTCATACAGGAGGCAAAATTATGAAAATATCTTACTATTACTAAACACATTGAGACAAAAAGTGCTGCACTTGGGGGCTCAGGACCACAGTCTCAGTGTGCACTATGGTCAGTTGGCATAACATAGTCTCCAAAGACAGTGCTCTAAATCCTACTTTGATGAGCAGTGATTGGGATCTTAAAAGCTCATGAACAACCATCTAAGGTACAACAGTTGGTCTCTCCATGTGCAGAGGAAAGAAGAGTGATGAAAACTGAAGATGCTTGGAATAGATTAGTCCAATGGATTAATGGAACATGTGAACTAATGTCCCAATGACCCTAAGACCAGGCATTGCAATCAGTGAGATGAAACAAAGTGTATGATTTGTTAAAGGGAAAACTGATGACCTTGTCTGTAAACCTTCACTCAATTCATAATAAAAAGTTTCTAAACAGATTATCTCAGCAATGATGTTAGTTATTTATCCAGACTTGATGGCTCCAGAAGGTCTGAATTTCATTAAGAATTTGCCATTCTGTTCTATTCCCGACACTTTTGTTCAGGATTCTTCTACAGAATCTTAGATCAAAATGTTTAATAATGGTGTGTAACAATAGAATCATAGACCAATGAAATAGAATTTAGAGTCCAGAAATAAACCCACACATTTATGCTTTAGTTATTTTTCACAAGGGTTCAAAGTCCATTTGACAAAGAAAGAAGAATCTCTTTAATAAGTGATATTGGGAAAATTTGATTTACATATGTAAAAAAATGAAACAAGATCCATACCTCACACTATGCACAAATACAAATTTAAAATTGATTAAAACCTAAATGTACAGATTAAACCATAAAATTCTTAGAAGAAAATGCAGGGGAAATGCTATTGGATCTAGCTTTTACAATGGATTATATAATATAATAAAAACTAGAGTACACTGATTTTCAACC
>NW_006414105.1:0-643 GCF_000296735.1 Chrysochloris asiatica | reverse complement strand
TTCTTCAATCTGAAATTGATCAAACAAGTAATCAGTATGTATTGATCATTACTGGTGATTGGAATGCAAAGGTTGGGAATAAAGAGGAAGGATCAATAGTTGGAAAATAAGTCCTTGGTGATAGAAATGATGCTGTAGATTGCATCATAGAATTCTGCAAAGTCAATGATTTGTTCATTTCAAATACCTTCTTTAGACAGCATACACCAGATGGAATACACAGAAATCAACTTGACTACATCTATGGACCAGACCATCAGTTGCTCACATGCAAATTCAAACTGTAGCTGAAGAAAATTAAAACAAGTCCATGAGAGCCAAAATATGACCTTGAATATATCCCACCTGAATTTAGAGATCAATTTCAGTAGTTGCGCATTATTTATCCTTTGAATTTATGTGTACTCTACTTTCTCTGAGTTTTTAATAGTAACCTAACGGGGTGACTGAATTAAATCAGACCTAGGGATTTTTTGGAATCAATGAACAAAGACTGATAAATTTTTTCAAGCTGTGGCTTGTTTGCTACACTGCAGGCATGAGTCACTCTTGTCTTCAGTCACTCAGCTATGGTCTCTGCCCAGGTCTGGCAAGTGTTTAGAAGCTCTTTTAGTTAGTCTGTGAATGCACATGCTGCAAGCCA
>NW_006414104.1:5318-5938 GCF_000296735.1 Chrysochloris asiatica | reverse complement strand
TGTTAGGGTTTTAGGACTAGTGCTGTTAGGGCTTTAGGGTTATGGCAAGGTCTGTTAGGGCTTTAGAGATAGATCTAGGGCTGTTAGGGCTTTAGAGCAAGGACTAGGGCTAAGGATTTAGGGCTAGTGCTTAAGGGCTAGGTCTAGAGCTCTTAGTGTTTTAAGGCTAGGCCTAGGGCTACAGTCGTTAGGGCTTTAGGGATAATGCTAGGGCTAGCCTGTTAGGGCTTCAGTGCTAGCTCTACTGCTATGGCTGTTAGGGCTTTAGGGCTAGGGCTAGTGCTGTTATGGCTTTAGGGCTAGGGCTGTTAGGGCTTTTGTGCTAGGTCTAGGGCTAGGGCTGTTAGGGCTTTAGGGCTAGGGCAAGGGCTGTTAGGTCTTTAGGGATAGATCTAGGGCTGTTAGGGCTTTAGTGTAAGGGCTAGGGCTAAGGATTTAAGGCAAGTGCTTAAGGGCTAGGGCTAGGGCTCTTAGTGCTTTAAGGCTAGGCCTAGGGCTACAGCTGTTAGGCCTTTAGGGATAGTGCTAGGGCTGTTAGGGCTTTAGGGCTTGGGCTAGGGCTGAGAGGGCTTTAGGGCTTGGGCGAGGGCTAGGGATGTTAGGGCTTTAGGGCTAGGGCT
>NW_006414104.1:2442-3462 GCF_000296735.1 Chrysochloris asiatica | reverse complement strand
GCTCTTAGTGCTTTAAGGCTAGGCCTAGGGCTACAACTGTTAGGGATTTAGGGATAGTGCTAGGGCTAGCCTGTTAGGGCTTTTAGGGCTACTGGTAGTGCTAGGGCTGTTAGGGCTTTAGGGCTAGGGCTAGTGCTGTTAGGGCTTTAGGACTAGGGCTAGGGCTGTTAGGGTTTTAGGGCTAGTTCTGTTATGGCTTTAGGGCTAGGGCTAGTGTTGTTAGGGCTTTAGGGCTAGGGCAAGGGCTGTTAGGGCTTTAGGGATAGATCTAGGGTTGTTAGGGCTTTAGTGCAAGGGCTAGGGGTAAGGATTTAGGGCTAGTGCTTTAGGGCTAGGGCTACTGCTAGGGCTGTTGGGGCTTTATGGCTAGGGCTAGATCTGTTACGGCTTTAGGGATAGGGCTAGGACTAGGGCTAATCTGTTAGGGCTTTAGGGCTAGGGCTAGGCCTGTTATGACTTTAGGGCTAGGGTTAGAGCTAGTTCTTTTAGGGCTTTAGGGACAGGTCTAGGGCTTTAGGGCTAGGTCTAGGGCTAGGGCATTAGTTCAAGGTCTTTAGGGCTAGGGCCAGTGCTGTTAGGGCTTTAGGACTAGGGCTCTTAGGGCTTGGGCTACGGCTAGGCCTGTTAGGGCTTTAAGGCTAATCCTAGGTATAGGGCTGTTATGGTTTTAGGGCTAGTTCCAGGGCTATGTCTAGGGCTGATAGGGCTTTAGAGCTAGGGCTAGGGCTAGAGCTTTTTAGGGCTTTAGTGCTAGGGCTAGAGCTGTTAGGGCTTTAGGGCTAGTGCCATGGCTCGGGCTGTTAGGGCTATAGGGTTAGGGCTAGGCCTGTTATGGCTTTAGGGCTAGGTTTTGGGCTAGGGCTGTTAGCACTTTTGGCGTAGGTCTAGGGCTAGGTCTGTTAGGCCTTTAGTGCTAGGTCTAGGGCTGTTAGGGATTTAGGGCTTGTGCTAGGGCTGAGAGGGCTTTAGGAATAGGACTAGGGCTAGGGATGTTAGGGCTTTAGGGCTAGGCCTAGGGCT
>NW_006414104.1:0-1007 GCF_000296735.1 Chrysochloris asiatica | reverse complement strand
GCTGTTAGGGCTTTAGGGCTAGTGCCAGGGCTAGGGCTGTTAGGGCTATAGGGCTAGTGCTGTTAGGGATTTCGGGATAGATCTAGGGCTGTTAGGGCTTAGTGCAAGGGCTAGGGCTAAGTATTTAGGGCTAGTGCTTAAGGGTTAGTTCTAGGTCTTAGTGCTTTAAGGCAAGGCCTAGGGCTACAGCTGTTAGGGATTTAGGGATAGTGCTTGGGCTAGCCTGTTAGGGCTTTAGGGCTAGCGCTAGTTCGAGGGCTGTTAGAGCTTTAGAGCTAGGGCTAGTGCTGTTAGGGCTTTAGGGCTATGGCTAGGTCTGTTAGGGCTTTAGGGCTAGTGCTGTTAGGGCTTTAGGGCTAGGGCTAGTGCTGTTAGGGCTTTAGGGCTAGGGCAATGGCTGTTAGGGCTTTAGGGATAGATCTAGGGCTGTTAGGGCTTTAGTGCAAGGGCTAGGGCTAAGGATTTAGGGCTAGTACTTAAGGGCTAGGGCTAGGGCTCTTAGTGCTTTAAGGCTAGGCCTAGGGCTACAGCTGATAAGGCTTTAGTTACAGTGCTAGGGTAGCCTGTTAGGGCTTAAGGCTAGGGCTAGTGCAAGGGCTGTTAGTGCTTTAGGGCTTGTGCTGTTAAGGCTTTAGGGCTAGGGCTAGAGCTGTTAGGGCTTTAGAGTTTTTGACATGGATAGGGCTGTAAGGGCTATAGAGCTAGGGCTAGGCCTGTTAGGGCTTTAGGACTAGGTCTTGGGATATTAGGCCTTTAGCGCTAGGGGTAGAGCTAGTGCTGTTACGGATTTAGAGTTAGGGCTAGGGCTACAGCTGTTAGGGCTTTAAGGATAGGGCTAGGGCCAGCCTGTTTGGGCTTTAGGGCTAGTTCTAGTGCTAGGGCAGTTAGGGATTTAGGGCTAGGGCTAGGGCTAGGGCTGATAGGTTTTTAGGGCTTGGGTTAGGGCTAGGGCTTATAGGGCTTTAGGGCTAGGGCTAGAGCTGTTAGGGTTTCAGGTCTAGGGCTAG
>NW_006414103.1:5304-6228 GCF_000296735.1 Chrysochloris asiatica | reverse complement strand
GATTGCATGGAGGAGATTGTAACCATGGCAATGAGATGATATACAATAGAAAGGATGTAAAACTAATGTTCTCCCATGTAAACTATCACATAGTTCACAGTAAAACATTTAAAAAGAGAAAGGAAAAGGAAAAAAAAAAAAAAAAGTAGAATAGTATCTGATATAGTGCCAGAAAATGAGCCCCTTAGTTGGAAGGAACTCAAAACATGACTGGGAGCTGTCTCTTCAAAGTAGAGCCAACCTTAATGATATGGTTGGATCAAAACTTTCATGACCTTCATTTGCTGATAGGATATGACTCAAAATGAGGAGGTGATGATGTGGTTGTATGCTGTTGAGTCAGTTCCAACTCATAGCTACCCTGTATAAGGTTTCTAAGGCTGTAATTATTTATAGGAGCTGAAAGTCTCATCTTTCTTCCACAGAGCATCTGATGTGTTTGAAATGTTGACCTTACAGTTAGCAACCCAACACATAATCCACTATGCCACCAGAGCTCCTTCAAAATGAGAAAACAACAGCTGCAAATATTTGTTAACACTCAGAACACAGAATATACAGAGTAAGAATCTAGGAAAATTGAAAGTCATCAAAAGTAAATGGAATACATAAAGATTTAGATCCTAGACATTAGTGAACTGAAATGGATTGGTTTGGGCTATGTTGAATCAGGGAATCATATGGTCTACCTTTCTGGGAATGACAAACTGAAGAGGAACACTGTTACAGTAATTTAAAAAGAACATTTAAATATCTATGAAGCATAGTTCTGTCAATGATAAGAAAATATCCATACTCTTGAAAAGAAGTCAAATCTATGCAGTAATCACTAATGCCAAACATGAAGAAATTGAAGTTTTTATCAACTTCTGCAATCTGAAATTGATCACATAAGATTAATACTGAAGTTATATGAAAGGCCTT
>NW_006414103.1:2636-4264 GCF_000296735.1 Chrysochloris asiatica | reverse complement strand
GACTCTTTACCAAGGATTTATTATATACATGTCACTTCCTTGCTTCTTATGAAATGCATTCTTCCAAAATAACCCTCTCTTTCTCCTTCCCTCAGAATTTGTAATTTATGGACAAAATAAGTCAAAAGGATATAATGAACAGATCCTGTCTAAAATATTAATCACTGATAACAGGTATAAAATGTAACCCATCTGTCTTTTCATTAGAGCTTATGACAACTAGTAGATGTAGAATAATACTGGACAAATAATACTTGAAATATTTCAACAATGTGATGTAGCACTGGAGGCACTCACTCAGTTATGACAAGAAATTTGAAAGACAACTACCTGGCCAACTTACTGGAAGAGATCCATATTTGTGCCCATTCCTAAAAGATGTAACCCAAGGGAATGTGTAAATCATCAAACAATATCCTTAATATCCCATGGAAGTAAAATTTTTCTAAAGATAATCCAAAAACAAAACAAAAAAAATTGCAAATTCAGCAGTTCAAACACACAAGCTGCTCCTCATAAACCCTATACTGGATTGTTGTGAGTTGGTACTTACTAGACACGAGTTAACAACAATAACAATCCTAGATGAATCAAACAATCTACATTTCGGGTTTACATGATCAAGGAGGTAGCTTAGGATCCACTACAATAAAGCTATAGTTTTCACTCTAAATTCGTGGTTCCCAGTCTCAAATGGATCTTTAAATTGCCTGTTGGTATTATTCAGATCTTGCAGAGCATAAACTTTGAGGCAAAGATTTATGTCGTGTTTTTAATGGCAATGAAAAATTCCAGTTGGTGGAGAGGTGGAAAATGGGACTTGAGGCAAGATCAAATGTGAAGCAGTGTAATATAAGTTATCATACTTCTTTCAAGACTCATGATGAGTTGAGAAGTGACATAGTAGGCCACTGTTTTGCCAGGCTTAGAAAATTTCTGTGGTTGGGCTCTATCTCAGAGTTGTCCATGGAAAACAGAAAGTAATAGAAATGCAATATCTAGTTCCTACCTATCTCCCATTCCTGATGCATTTTGCAATACATTTGTTGTCATTTAGAAGGACCCCTGCCTTATCAATGTTTTGGGTTAATCTGTCCTCATGGGTTTTTTCATGCTCTCCCCTACTTCCTTTTCTACTCTGTATTCTTAAATTCCAATATTCGACTTAAAACCAACAGATTTACAAAGACTGTTATACTTAGTGCTCACGATTGCATATGGTCAAATACCTCTGAGTGGTTATTTCTGATGAAACCCTGACTGATGCAAAGCAGAATGTTTTTATATAATACCATGTACCACTTACATCTCCAAGAAGCCATTGTGTCCTACATTATTGTTTTTGTGTTAGGTGTTATCAAATGAGTTCTGGCTTGTAGTTACTCTATGTACAACATAATGAAACACAACCAGTTCCTGCACCATCCTCACAATCATTCTTATGTTTGAGTCCTCTATATATGGTTCTATAATATGAGTCTTTTTATTTTTTAATGTTTATTGTGAATTATGTGATAGTTTACATGGGAGACCAGCCTGGAGCAGCTAGAAGAACAGAAAATACTGCTCCCATCCTTAGTCTTGCCTTTTAGTTTCACCCAAGTTGTCAGCTTAGGGTCTCTGAGTCC
>NW_006414103.1:0-1040 GCF_000296735.1 Chrysochloris asiatica | reverse complement strand
GGTCCAAGAGTTCCCAGGTCTTGCCACACTGCTGGCCAACCAGGTCTCCATCTAGGTTCACAAGGTTTTATTGAATGTTGTAGGGCTTAGCTCGCAACTTCACTGCTGTTTTTCCCTCACTTCCCCTTACCGGTGATGAACGTGGTCACCAATCAGAGCATGTGTTCTCATTGAGTCTTAGTCTTGGAAGGGGATTTGGCCTGAGGGGACCTGACCACTTGCCTTGATGTCTCCTGGGTGAACAACTTGCTTGTTCTTATAGTAATCAGTCTTACTGTCTATATTGTTTTGTATTTTTCCTGTCGGTCTTTCTTTCAAGAAGTATCTTCTGTTCTTCTAGTCACTCCAGGCTGGGCTGCTTGTCCTTTCAAGAGGAAATTTCCCACCTCAGAAGATTCTGGATGCGGTTCAGTATTCCACCTATGGTCTCATGTAATGCAGAGGCTCTACAGGAAGCCTCCTTCACTGGGCAAGTTCTAGCCTCATTTTAGGTATCCAAACAAGCTTTCTATGATGATATTTCTGGCTATTCCTTTCACTCTCCTTCAAGTGTCTATTTTATAATGGTATGCAAGGGAAACCAAGATTCAAAAGACAGCCAAGCACCTTAACATTATTTCTCCCCTTTACCTTATTCCAACCATGTCTCAATCCTTGAATTCCAGAGCTCTGTTGTTCCAAGGTTGTGCATACATCATTATTTACCTCTGTCCCACTTAGCCCATGCAAGCCTGCCTAATTGTTTTCCCATCTTC
This sequence comes from Chrysochloris asiatica, assembly GCF_000296735.1. Lineage (NCBI taxonomy): Eukaryota > Metazoa > Chordata > Mammalia > Afrosoricida > Chrysochloridae > Chrysochloris > Chrysochloris asiatica. Next base: position 285 of record NW_006414103.1, on the reverse strand, counting down.
TATTCCCCTCCCCCTTCTTGTGTATTGGCCCCCTCCCTAGCACTCAAACTATCCTGTGTCTATTCCCTACCCTGTGCTCCATCTTCCCCTCCCTCCCCTCAACCCATCCCCCACATCCTGGTAACCAGCAAGTAACACGCACCTCTTTAATATGGGTACTTTTTCTTAGTCTTTTACAGTAGTGGTCTTATGCAGTATTTCTCTTTTTGTGACTGACTAATTTCACTCAACATAATGTCCTCAAGGTTCATCCATATTATGTGGTGTCTTCCTTATTATTCTTCA
>NW_006414102.1:2300-6138 GCF_000296735.1 Chrysochloris asiatica | reverse complement strand
AACACTCTTCTTTCCTCTGGACAGACCAGTAGATGGCTGCTTATGAGCTTTTAAGATCCCAGTCCCCACTCACCAGGTAGGATGTAGAACATTGTCTTTGTGGACTGTGTATGACAATGTCCTTATATTCTTTTGACACAAAGATTATCAACACCAAAATCAGCTCCAACTCTTCACCTCATTTTTGCAATATTCATGAAAGACAAGCAAAATTCCCAAACAAAAGGTAAGCCCTCTAGGCTAGAGCTGAGAGTAGAGCATCCAGCTGATATGAAGTGAGGGAAGATGTACAAGAATACCCAGATTTGCTGATAGTACCAATTTGACCTAGCTTCAACGGCTTGAAGATCACAACTCGACTAAAAGATTTAAAAAATTGATAAAGGAAACAAGTGTAAATTGCTACAATTTGATGAACTTGACCTATACTTTTGGATGTAGTAGCTCAAAATACCAACTGAGAGAGAAGAAGTCTTCCTCTTCCCCTCTCTGTACACAGGGGTGATAGGGACGGGCAATTTAGAGATTGGCTACTTAAAATGGGGGGAGCTATAAAGGCACAAAGTTTTCAAGAGGGAGTTTAGTTTCAGAGTGTGTGGAGAAAGGCAGATTCCCGACTGAATAGTTTTCATCTTGTCTAGACAGATCTGGTGAAAGGAGATGTGGATAAGATGCTTATGATTCAATAGTGAGTAATTGTTATCATGACTAATTTCCACTATCACAATTGTAAAGGTAGAAGTTTTGTAACAAAAACAGGGGAGTAATTAATGTTGCAGTCCAGGAACAGAGGACCCTAGGGCCATCAAAGGAGAAGAGCATGAGCAGAATGTGGAACCCTATACAGAGAAGCAGCAACACCAGAGATGAGGACATGGAGAGCAGCTGAGGATTCTAGATTCATGACTGAGTGCTGGCAACCAGGAAGCAGGCTTACAGAATGTACCCTTTGATTGTTTAAATGATTATATATTACATACCCCTGCAAAAAAAAAAAAAAAATTAAAAGAGGGAAGAAATATTTCTTCAATAGAAGAAAATACTGTTGAATGATGATGCACAGACGGGATTATATTCATTGCAGTAAAACAATGAGTGTAAAACCGATGTTGTCCCATGTAAACTATCACTCAATTAACAATAAAAACTTTAAAAAAGAAAAAAAATTAAGCCCTCTACCCAATTCAGTCTCCAGTGAACTCTTCAACTCATTCCTTTTTAAGTCTGACCTTTCTCATCTCTAAATTTTCGTTTTTACCTTCTTCCAAGCCTTTTCTTGAGAACTTCTGAAACTTTTATTTCCCTCCTTCTCTTTCCCAACAAACTCTTTAAAAGGAAAGCTTTGATGGATGTTTTAGTTCCCATCACTATGTCACCCCAGCATAGCCTGACTTCTCTATCCTTCTCAGTAAGGTTTCTCATGACCTATTTGCCAGAATCTACAAACATTTCTCCTTCCTTATGAGTTATTCCATCACTGCTGACTATACCATCCTTGAAATTCTATTTCTCCTACTTCTTGTCTTGATCATTCCTTCTTTTGATCTCCTGGGTATAATTCTTAGGAGTTCTTGAGTGATACAAATAGTTAAGCACTCAGGTACTAACCTTAAAGCTAGTGGTTCAAATCCACAGAAAGGCATCAGAAAAAAAGACCTAGTTATGGTGGCACTGTGAGTTAAGCTCATGTTGTCAAATAGAAAAACAAGCTGTCTTATTTTCAATGTGGCACTGTAAGATAAGCACTGGACTGCTAACCTCAAGGTCAGTGGTTCAAACCCATCAGCTACTCCTTAGAAACCCTATACAGGGTCCTTATGTGTCAGAACCAACTTAACAACACTTAACAACAACAACAACAACAACATGTTTGCATTAGGAGAAAGACTAAGTTGCTAAAACAGAGACTTCCAAAAACCTTCATTAGAGAAAAAGATAGAGACATTTGTTTCTCTCCTATAACAGTCTTGGACAATCCGATTTTCAAGTTGACTCTACTTACACTCTTCTGGAAGGATCTAGGGCTGTCTATCTGATGCTCTATCATCTTCTAAATAGTTGTTACTGGAAGTGTGGTCAATAGACTGACAGAATTCACATCACCAAGCAGCTTCTTAAGGAGCCCTGGTAGAGTAGTAGACTACGAGCTTGACTACTAACCTCAAGATCAGTAATTTGAACCTACCAGTCCTCCATGGGAGAAAAATTAGGCTTTCTGCTCCTGTAAATATTTACAGCCTTGGAAGCCCTTTACAGGGTCTTTATGAGTCAGACCTGACTGAGTGGCACACAACCACCACTACCAACAAGCTGCTTCTTAGAAATAGAGAATCTCAAATATTGCCTCCAACCTATTTCACTGGAATCTGTATGTTAATAAGATTCCCTAGGTAATTCTTATGCATTTACCATAAAATTCAGAAGCATCCTAAACACTACTATATTGTTTTTCTTCTGTGGTCAAATCTGGGTTACAGACCCTGATGTTCCAACTAAAAGAAAGACAAAAAGAAGAAGAAATTGAGGGCAAAACAACCACTCTTTTACGTTGAAAGTGACCAAGAAGTTACATGTAACACTTTCATTCACCCACCATTTATACATATAGCAGCAACCAAAGAGAAGCTGCTGAATCCAGTCTAGTTGAGCAGACTCAAACCCAATGTAAGCTCCATTACTATCTAAGAACAGTGGTGGACACTGAGTGAACTATCTCACAATATTGTAACACTTTTCACAGATCAAAATATCTGTCTAATCTGGTTTGGGGCTTTCTTTATTCTCTTAGTCTACATACCTTGCCAATATGATAATGCTGGCTTAATGACTTGTACTGAGAGCAATTTTTCATTAATTTATAAGCCTTTTATTAGGTGGCTTTGAGTTGGTGCACAAAAAGACACTCGGTGAGACTAAATTACCTTGGCAAAGCAAAATGTACTCTTGCAGAAGGGTACATGCACATAGCTGTACAGGAACAGGCCAGCGAGCACACCGAGTGGGCATTCCACTCATGTTTTTAATCCCTGGAACAAGTTTTAAGGTGGTGTCTCACCCCATTGGTTAGGGCTTCAGCCACACAATCTTTTTCCTTACCTGGTTGGCTACTTCAAATTTCTAAGGCATGCATACCCATTTCAGGAAGTAGTAAAAAGTAGAAGAGAGGTCATACAGTCCCTACATACTTCAGGAAGGAGTCAAAGAAAAAGAAAGATCAAAACGTCTTTACTCACTTCAAGAAGTAGTAAAAGAAAAAAATGAAAGGTCACCCGAATATAATCAACAGGATTATAATAATTTTTGAAGAAAAACTGCTCATTCCCACAGCTGGTACTGTCTGGTCCTATGCCAGCCTCATAATCTTTGCTATGTTTAAGACCATTGCTACTGCCACTGTGCCAATCCATCTCGTTGGGTGTCTTTTTCTTTTTCTCCAACCCTCCACTTTGTTGTTGTTGTTGTTGTCAGGTGCTATCGAGTTGGAACCGAATCATAGCGACCCCATGCACAGCAGAACGAAACAATGTCCGATCCTGGGCCAACCTCACTACCACTGTCACACTTGACACCATCAATGATGCCACTTGGCTGATCCATCTCGTTGGGGGTCTTCCTTTCTTTCTCTGACCCTCCATCTTACCCAGTATGACATCCTTCTCCAGCGACTGTTCTCTCCGGACAATATATCCAAAGTATGAGAGACGAAGTTTAGCCATCTTGGCCTCCAAGGAGCACTCTGGCTGCACCTCTTCCAAAATAGATCTATTGGTTCTTTTGGCAGTCCATGGGACTTTTAGTATTATCCTCCAACACCACAATTCAAAGGCAACAATTCTTC
>NW_006414102.1:0-1247 GCF_000296735.1 Chrysochloris asiatica | reverse complement strand
CCGTAGAAGAATTGATGATTTTGAGTTATGGTGTTGGAGGAGAATATTGAAAGTGCCATGGGCTGCCAAAAGAACCAATAGATCTGTTTTGGAAGAAATGCAGCCAGAGTGCTCCTTGGAGGTCAGGATGGCCAAACTTCATTTCTCATACTTTGGACATGTTATCAGAAGGGACCAGTTGCTGGAGAAGGATATGTTTGATAAGGTAGAGAGTCAAAGAAAAAGAGGTAGACCCCCAGTGAGATAGATTGGCCAAGTGACAGCATTAATGGGCTCAAGTGTGGCAACTAATTGAGTTTGGCCCAGGACCAGGCAATGTTTCATTCTGTTATCCATAGGATCACTATGAGTCAGTATGTACTCAATGGCACCTAACAACAACAAGAAGTCTGTCCCTAATTTTCCCTTGATGATCTTTATAGTTCTAGATTTTACATTTAGGTCTTTAATCCATGTTGAGTTTGTTTTTGTATATGGTATGAGATATGGGTCTTATTTTATTCTTATGAAAAGAAATAGCCAGTTTGCAAGCACCATTTAAATGTGTTTTGGCCCTTTGTCAAATATCAGCTCACTGTATGTGGATGGATTTACTTATGGGTTCTCAATTTTGTTGGATCAATCTATGTATCTTTCATTGTACCAGTACCAGACTGTTTTAACCACTGAGTATGTGAGTAAATTTTGAGACCAAGGAGTGAAAGCCCTCAAGCTTTGCTCTTCTTAAGCAATGTTTTGCTTATCTGAGGTCTCTTTCCTTTGCATATAAAATCATTGATTAGTTTTTCCATCTCTTTAAAGAATGATGTCAGGATCTGGGTTAAGACTGTGTTATATATATAGATTGCTTTGGGTAGTGGTGACATTTTTATGATGTTAAGTTTCCCTATTCATGAGCATGGTATATCCTTCCATTTTCATAATTTTGTTGTTGTTGTTTCTTGTAATAGTATCTTGCAGTTTTCTTTATATAAGTCTTTTGTTTCTCTGGTTACTTATTCCTAAGTATTTCACCTTTTGGTTGGCTATTGTAAATGGTACTGTTTGCCCTAATGTCCTTTTCAGAGTTGTTTTTATTAATATAGAGGAATCCAGCTTATTTTTAGACATTGATCTTATACCTTGATATCCTATGAATCAAGATAGATGTTGATACAAAAATCAGTTGGATTCCTCTATACCAAAAATGACATTGTTGAAAAGGACATTAGGAAAACAATACCATTTACAATAGCCACCCAAAGGAT
>NW_006414101.1:0-5883 GCF_000296735.1 Chrysochloris asiatica | reverse complement strand
GAGAAAAAGAAGAAGACCCTCAATGCCGTGGATTGGCCAAGTGGCAGCATTGATGGACTCAAGCATGGCAACAGTAGTGAGGTTGGCCCAGAATTGGGCAGTGTTTCATTCTGCTGTGCATAAGGTTGCTATGGGTTGGTACTGACTTGATGGCACCTAACAACAACAAAATCACTTAGCCCATGCAAAGCTGCCTAATTGTTTTCCTGTCCTCTTTGTTCTTTTTGTTTGTTTTTAAAGGCCCCCTAATTGGAGTCCTCGTATGGTGCTGTAGGATCAGCAATGGACTGTGAACCAGAAGTTTGACAGTTTAAACCCATTAGCTGTTCCTCAGAAACCCTATACAGGATTAGATATGCAACAGTTGAGTAGGAACCAACTTAAGGCATTTAATACTAACAACAATAGGTGTGAAGTAGTATCTTATTTTGGTTTGAATCACATTTCCCTAATGAATAACAATATTGAACATCTTTTCATTTATTTATTGGCCATTTATAGCTTTTTGGAGAAATATTTATCCAAGACATTTACCCATTTTTAAATTAAGCTATTTGTCTTTCTGCTGTTGTTGAGTAGTAGACATTTTGTATATTCTGGATATTAAACCCTTATCAGATAAAGGATTTCCAAATGTTTTCTCCTTTTCTATAAGTTATCTTTTTACCTTCTTGAAAATTTCCTTGATGCACAAAGGTTTTGTATTCTGATGATGGCCAATTTATCTATTTTGTCTTTTGCTGCTTATTTTCTCACATGTTTTGTTTGCCTCACAGCACCATCTTCAGTTCACTCATTTTCTCTTTGATTGCTTTAGTCCAGAATTTATCTCACCTATTGGGTATTTTAAGTCCTAGTGTGACACTGTTGGATAAGTTTTAGACTGCTCACTGCAAGGTCAGAGGTTCAAACCCAGAAACTGACTGAATGACATTTAGCAACAACAACAATTGGGCTTTTATTTTAATCACTGTATTTTTCATTACTAAAATTTTTATTATTTCTTTTCAATATTCATATGCATTCTGATTTATTTTGTTTTATTTTTTTCCTTTATAACTTTACATGGAAGTTACTCCTTAATATTTCTCTTTGAGTATTCTAACATATTTAAATATTTTGCCAAATAATTCTTATTTTAAATTTTTGCTGTTAATTTTTTGGTTGTTTTTGCTAGCATTGGATTTTGGTTATTGTTGTTGGATTTTGGTAAGGGTGCTCATTTTGAGACAAGGTTTGTCTTTGCTCTGTCTCTTTTTCTTCTCGCCTCTAGTCCCTGTCTAGTGGTTTTGTGATTGCCTTCATTCTTCCCTTGGCTTCTGGGCCTCAGCTCAGAACCAGATTTGCTTCACAGATCCAGACTACAACATATTGTGTATAGCACAGATCCAAGCACTAAGTCAGGAGGGGACTGCTTCATTTCCTGGTCACAAGGTTAGATCTGTGTCCTCTTTCTTCTCTAGTTCACAACTTGCTGAAAGCTGTAGCCCCAGGAGAAACAGCTTCTATTTCAGCCTCCTTTCATGAGTAGAAGGAGCCTGCCTCTGCCTCTGACTTCAAGCAGTGAGGCTGGCTTCAGTTTCCCATTTCGGCAAAGAATCCTTTTATTCTAATTTACCCCATAGGAGTCAAATGTTAACTAATATTGCATTCTTCCAGAACAGAGTCCAATAAGCTTGTGGTTTTAGCTCAGCACTTATCTTTGAGTTTTTGTCTCAGTTATGATCCACAAAAATGTTTTAATCTTGATAATTTTATTTATCACTGTTAACTGTTTGGAGCAAAGAACAAACTTGCAGAGCTGTCTGGACCAGGTTTGTGTGCCAACTTTTTCAGTAAATTGAAGAGTCTGCAATGCATTTCAGTCCAACCTTGAGTTCACTTTCAAATGACAGCAGGATTTGGACTGTGGTTATACTCATATGTCACAACTAAAATAATGTAAAAAACATAGTTATTTTAATTTTTTATCTAAACATTTGATTGTGTAATAAACATTTTAATTATTAAATTATCTAATTCAGTTGTCGTAATATTGAAAATAACAAAGTAAACTTTTCACTTTCCAATTAATGTTCTTATTTACCCTTTCATAGAATAACAAGTGTTATTTAAAATAAAAGAAATTTGGAGACTCTTTGAATGATTATTTTTACCAAGTAAATAACCCCGAATTAAATGAAATGTGGTTTACTGCTTATTTTTCCTAGAATTTGTAGCAGCCAACTCAAAATTATAGCATCTCAGAGTTAGAAGAAATTCTTCATATGCCCACAGTAAATTTTTTCCAGCTGGTCTGCAGAAAATTTGACTGACTTTTGAGAGTCCAGTGGCAAAGGTAAAAGCCCACTTCAAAGGAAGTTCAGATGCCTAGCTGATTTCTTTGAAGAGAATTCATTTCCATGAAGAAATGTTCTGAAAACTTTCTAATGGGATCAGATAGAGCAGAGAAGGTCTGTCTCTCCTCCACGGTATTACAGGCTCACTATGAGTTGGAATGGACTCCATGGAACATAACCACCACCACAAATGGAATTAAAATGACCGTGGTGTGCTGGTATAAAAGTTGTTAACAACTTACCAAGGAAAAACAAAACAAAAAACGTGTAGTGTTTGCCAACTTCAGGTGTAGCCTTTCAAGGTTGATTTCAAGCTACCAATATGTTATTGTATGCAGAGTTCAACACAGATGCCCAATAGATTCTCTGGGTTCATAGAAGCCAGCTTTAGCACACCTCTCTGATAATGCCAAATCCAATAAGTACTTTACAGACCTCAATTTAACTTCTCAGCAGCATTCAGCATAGTTGCTTGCACTGTTATTGAAACACTCTCCCATTGGACTCCATGTCACATGCTGTTCTCTCCTCCCTCCTGTTCACTAACTAATCTAAGTATCATTGCCCACTCTCCTCTGCCTCTGTGTATCAGAGATATTCAGCACTCCTTTTGAAGTTAGTTTCTCTTTCCTCTCTACATTTTCCCCTGTGTTATCTCATCCAGTCCTGTGGCTTTAAATATCACTAAAATGCTGTTGGCTCCCACATTTTTATCTCCAGACTAGATCTTTTTTTCTCAACTGAAAGCTTGTATATCCAACTGCCTACTTGTTGGATATCTCAGAGGCAACTTAAATTTCACTTGTCAAACTGAACTCTAGATCCTTCTCCTCCATCTTCGTTATCTAATTAAATGGATCAACTATCTGTTCATTTGCTAAAGACATAAAGCTGGGAGTCATCTTTGCAAACTCCCTCTCCTTTGCTCACTATGGCTAACCCATTACCAAACACTACTGATTTCTCTTTCAAAGTATATTTCAAATTTATCTACAGCTCCCCAATTCCAAACCATTATCATCTCTCAAATGAGCTTGTTGGCTCTAGAGAATAAGCACTGGATTGTGAACAACAATGTCAGTAGTTCAAGCCCACGAGCAGCTCTATGGGAGAAAGGTAATTCTTTCTGCTCCTGCAAAGGTTTATAGCCTCAGAAATCCTATACAGGGTTTCTATGAGTCAGAACTGGCTCTTCAGCACTTAACAACAACAATCATTTATCAAATGGACTACTGCACTGAAACTTTCCTTTCTTCCCTTGTTGCCCCTTCTTCTCAGTGCTCCCCGATAGTGGCCAAAGAGACCTTTTCAACATAATTTAAAACCTCCAGTAGTTTCCCATTGCATTTTAGGAAATAGAACATCCTTCCAAGGCCTAAAAAGACCTGCATGACTGAATTTCTGTTTAATTCTCCTGCCTCAACTGCAACCACTTTCATCCTTGTTCACTGTGCTTGACCACATGTAGATCATAACAAATGATGGATAACATTGCAAAGCAAGGTTGTAACATTTGCATATAATAGATTGTTAATGAGTCTTCCTCCAATCCTGATGCCATGTTCTTCTTCATATAATATAGCATCTTGGATTATTTGCCCAGCATACAGATTCAATAAGTATGGTGAAAGAATATAATCCTGGTGCACACCTTTCCTGATTTTAAACCATTCAGTGTTCCTTTGTTCTGTTCAAACCACTGCCTCTTGGTCTATGTACAAGTTCTTCATGAGAACAGTTAAGTGTTCTGGAATACTCATTTTCCACAATATTGTTCATAGCTTGTCATGATCCACACAATTGAAAGTCAGCATATGTAAACATCTTTCTGGTATTCTCTGCTTTAGTCCAGATCTATCTGATGTCAGCAATGATATCCCTCATTCCAATTTAGATATTCTGGCTTGAACCTCTGATGGTTACCTGCCAATGTACTGTTACAACCATTTTAAAATTATCTTTAGCAAAATTTTACTTGCATGTGATATTAATGATAATGTCCGATGATTTCTGCATTCCATTGGAATGTGCACAAATATGGATCTCATCTGATCAAGTTGACCAGGTAACTGTCTTTCAAATTTCTTGGCATAGATAAGTGAGTGCCTCTAGTGCCCCATTGAAAGATTTCAATTTGTATTACATTAATTACATAAGCCTTGTTATCTGTCAATGCCTTCAGTGCACCATGGACTCCTTCCTTCAGTATCACTGGCTCTTGATCATATGCTATCTCTTTAAATGGTTGAGCATCAAACATTTCTTTATATTTATATTCATATATGGAGTCCTGGTGTGGCGCTGTGGGTTAATGTGCCAGACTGCAAAGCCGTTTGAACTGAAAAGTCAGTGGTTCAAGCTCACCAGCTGCTCCTTGGAAACCCTATACAGGGTCGCTATGGGTTGGAATCAACTTGACAGCACATAACAACAACAACATAATATATAGGGAGAGATATACAGATATATATCTATATAGAATAAAAGGAGCTCTGGTAGCTTAGTGGTTACCAATCGGGCTGCGAACTGCAAGGTCAGCAGTTCAAAACTACCAGCTGTTCCGTGGGAGAAAGATGAGGCTTTCTGCTCCCGTAAAGATTTACAGCCTCGGAAACCCTGTACACGGTCACTGTGAGTTGGAACCGACTCCATGGCACATAACAATAACAACAACATATATATATATATATACACACACACAAGTTTTTATTGTGAATTGAGTGATAGTTTACATGGGACAGCATCAGCTTTATGTTCATTCTATTGTATTTCATTTTATTGCAATGATTTCAATCCCCTCCATGCATCATCATTCACTTACAATCCCTCTGTTTGTTCCTTTGTTATGTATACTGAACCACTAAGGAATATATAACCATTCAAACAACCAAAAGTAAACACTGCATGCCAGTCCCCCGCTGCCAGCACACAGCCCCTCTTCCCTCCTTGAGTCTAGAATCTCCAGCCACTTTGTCTCTGGCCATCATCATCTCTGCCTCCATCTCTGGTGTCACTGCTTTTCTGGATAGGGTCCCACACTCCGCTCTCTCCCTTGATGGTCCCAGGGTCCTCTGCTCCTGGGCTGCAAGATCAACCACTCCTTTCCTTTTGTTACAAAACGTTTGTCTTTAAGTGGTCGGGCCCCCTCAGTGCAAACCCCCTTCCAAGACTAAGACTCAATGGGAATATATGCAGTGATTGGTGACCACGCTCATCACCCATAAGGGGAAGTGAGGGAAAAACAGCAATGAAGCGGCGAGATACACCCTACAATGTTCAATAGACTTCTGTGAACCCCAGTGAAGACCTCATTGGCCAGCAGTGTGGCAAGACCTGGGGACTTTTGGGCCCAGAGTCAGTGACATAGCCACAGAGGACTAGAGTGGAGAGTGAAGTGTCCAGTGGATAAGAGAGGGCATATGCACAAGAACACCCACACTTGCAGATAATACTCTCTTGACCTGGCTTCAATGACTGGATGATCAGAGCTCAACCAGAAGAAGAACAAAAGAGTAATCTGATACAATTTGATGAACTTGACCTA
>NW_006414100.1:3139-6282 GCF_000296735.1 Chrysochloris asiatica | reverse complement strand
CCCCTGAGCCTGCTTGGTCGGATATTCTGTGTTGTCGTTGGCGGAGCTCCTTTACTACACATCCACTCAATCCGCCATCTTGTTTGTTCTCTGCCTATATTGTTTTGTATTATTCCTGTGGGTCTGTCTTTGAAGAAGTATCTTCTGTTCTTCTAGCTGCTCCAGGTTGCTCTGCTCGTCCTTTCATGTGGAAATTTCCCATCTCTGAAGATCTAGATGTGGTTCAGGCTTCCACCTATAGTCTTATGGCCAATACATTTTTTACTAATACAACAGCAACTATACTCATGGACCTTGTCAAATAGAATACACCGGAATCAAAACAAATTATCTGTGGAAAGGTAATGGAGAAGTGTAATACCATTAGTCAAAACAAAGCCTGCAACCAATTGCAGAACATTAACTGTCTATATGCAAGTTCAAGTTGAACTTTTAAAAAATGAAATGAAGTCCATGTGTGTCAAAATATGATTTTAAGTATTGTTGTTGTTAGGTGCCATTGAATCAGTACCGACCCATAATGACCGTATGCACAGCAGAATGAAATACTGCCCGATCCTGGGCCAACCTCACTACTGTTGCCACGCTTTAGTTCATCGATGCTGCCACTTGGCCAATCCATCTTGTTGGGGGTCTTCAAAAAAATAAAACAAAGTCCATATGTGTTAAAATATGATTTTAAGTATACCTCACCTAAATTTAGAGACCATATCAAGAATAGTTTCATATACTGAACATGAATGAGCACAGGAAAGAAGAGTTATGGAGTATCAAGGACATCATACAAGAAGAAACCAAAAGTTCATTAAAGAAAAAAAGAATGAAGGAAAAGATGAGAATGTAGGTTAGAAAGGGATTCTGAAACTTGATCTAGAACATAGAGAAGCTAAAGAAAATGGAAGAAATGATGAAGTAAAAGAGCTGAACAGAAGATTTAAAAGGATAGTTCAAGAAGGAGATAAAGTATTGTAATGAAATGTGTAAATATCTGGAGTTACAAAACCCAAAGGGAAGAACATGAATAACACGAATGTAACACTTCCCAGTCCTGCACCAGCCTCACAATTGTTGCTGCATTTGAGCCCATTGCTGCTGCCACTGAGCTAATTCATCCAGTTGGGGATCTTCGTCTTTTTCTCCAGCACTCCACTTTACCCACATGAATATCCTTCTCCAGGGACTGGTCCCTTCTGATAATATGTTTAAAGTATGACAGCTGAAGTCTGGATATCCAGGCTCCAGGGAACATTCTGGTGGCACTTCTTCCAATACAGACTGGTTTGTTCTTATGGCAGTCCATAGAACCCTTTTTTTTTTTAAACGTTTTATTGTGAATTATGTGATCGTTTAAAAGGGAGAACATTAGCTTTACAATCATCCTATCTTATATCGTTACATTACCATGGTTGCAATCCCCTCCATGCACCCTGCAAGCCTGCACACAGCCCCTCTCCCTCTATGGGTCTAGAGTTCCTAGCTACTCCATTTCTCCATGTTATCGTCTCTGTCTCATCTCTGGTGTCACTGTTTCTCTGGGTGGGTCCCACACTCCACTCTTCTCCCTTGTTGGTGCCAAAGCCCTCTGTTCCTAGACTGCAAAGTCAACCACTCCCCTCCTTTTGCTACAAAACGTCTACCTTTACATTTCCAACCCTCATAGTCAGTCCTGATAGTAATTATTCACTATTGTACCACAAGAGTGCTATCCACATCTCCTTTTATCAGTCCCGCCCAGACAGTGGAGATTCTACCTTTCTCCATGCCCTCTGGATCTAGGTTCCCTCTTGAAAGCTTATAAGCCAGTCACTCCTTGCCTTTGCAGCCCCCCTCCCCCCCATTTTGGGTAGCCAATGTCCAACTTGTCCATCCTTGTCTACCCTGTGTATTGAGGGGGTGGGAATGATCCTCGCTGTAAAGATTTGTTCCCTCTTTTGAGCTACTGTATCCATAAGTGTAGGTCATGTTCATCAAATTGTATCAGATAACTTTTTTTCCTCTTTTTTTCTTCTTCTAGTTGAGCTCTGGATTATACAGCCATTGAAGCCAGGTCAAGTGGGTATTATCTGTAAGTGTCTGTGTTCTTGTGCATATCACCTCTCTTTTTATCAGCTGGATGCTTCATTCTCCACTCTAATTCTCTGTGGCTATGTCACTGACTCTGGGCCCAGGAGTCCCCAGGTCTTGTCACACTGCTGGCCAACCAGTTCTCTGCCCGGATTCACAGGAGTGTATTCAACATGGCTGGGCTTAGCTCGCAGCTTCATTGCTATTTTTCCCCTCACTTCCCCTTATTGGTGACTAACATGGTCACCATTCAGAGCACGTGCCTGCTCATGCATTCCCATTGAGTCTCAGTCTTGGAAGGGGGTTTGTTTGAAGGGACCCAACTGCTTGCCTTGATGTCTCCTGGACAAGCAACTTGCTTGTTCTTGTAGTAGTCAGTTGGACTGAAATTATTGTTTTGTATTTTTCCTGTTGGTCTTTCTTTCAAGAAGTATCTTCTGTTCTAGTTACTCTAGGTTAGTCTGCTTGTCCTTTCAAGTGGAAAATTCCCACCTCAGATGATTCTGGATGAGGTTCAGGATTCCACTTATGGTCTTATGTAATGCAGAGTCTCCGCAGGAAGCCTCTTTCACTGGGCAATTGTAGCCCCATTTTAGGTATTCCATTCAGTAATACACAGAAGATGGAATTACAAGCTTTTTATGGTGACATTTCTGGCTATTCCTTTCTCTCCCCCTTAAGTGTCTATTTCATAATGGTATGCCAGGGAAACCAAGATTCAAAAGACAGCCAATGTCTTTTGAATCTTGGTTTTCCTTGCATTATATTATAAAATAGACACTGGAAGGGGAAAGAAAGGAATAGCCAAAAGCATCACCACAGAAAGCTTGTAAGTCTGTCTTCTGCCTATAAACGATTAGAACATCTAAAATGGGGCTACAACGTGCCCGGTGAAGGAGGCTTCCTGCGGAGTGTTGGCAATACATAAGACTATAAGTGGAAGCCTGAACCACATTCAGATCTCCAGAGATGGGAAATTCCCAATTGAAAGGACAAGCAGACCAGCCTGGAGTGGCTAGAACAGAAGATACTTCTTGAAAGAAAGACCTACAGGAAAAATATAAAACAACATAGGCAGA
>NW_006414100.1:0-2104 GCF_000296735.1 Chrysochloris asiatica | reverse complement strand
TAGTATCCAATCTGTCTAGGCGGGGCTGATGCAATAAAATGCAGATAAGTCTCTTGTGATACAACAGTGAATAACTGTTATCAGGACTGATTGTGAAGGTTGGAAACCTAAAGGTAGACATTTTATAGCAAGGAGGGGAGTGATTAACTTTTCAGTCTAGGAGAGGAGGTCCCTAGGACCACCAAGGGAGAAGAGCAGAGAGCGGGACCCTACCCAGAGAAGCAGTGATGCCTGACATGGAGGCAGAGATGATGACGTGGAGCGATGGAGCAGCTGCAGATTTTAGATTCAGAGAGGGAGAGCGACTGTGTGCTGAAGACTGGGGAGTGTGGGGGGCAGGATTGCAGGGTATACCCTTTGGTTGGTTGATGATGCAAGGAGGGGATTGTAACCATGGCAATGAGACGATATAAGATCGAATGAATGTAAAATTAATGTTCTCCCATGTAAACTATCACATAATTCACAATAAAACATTTAAGGAAAAACAAAACAAAAAACAAAAGACAGCCAAGCATTTTAATATTATGTCCCCCCTTTTCCACATTCTAACCATGTCTCAATCCCTGTATCCCAGAGCCCTGATGGTCCAAGGTTGAATATACATCATTATTTACCTCCATCCCACTTAGCCCATGCAAACCTGCCTAATTGTTTTCCCATCTACCTTTTTCTTCCATTCTCCTCCTCCTTCTTGTGTATTGTCCCCCTCCCTAGCATCCAAACTATCCTGTGTCTATTGCCTACCCTGTGCTCTACCTTTCCCTCCCTCCCCTCACCCCACCCCCACATCCTGGTAACCAGCAAAGAATCCCCCCTTCCCTTTAGTATGGGTTCTTTTTCTTAGACTTTTACAGTAGTGGTCCTATGCAGTATTTCTCCTTTTGTGACTGACTAATTTCACTCAACATAATGTCCACAAGGTTCATCCATGTTATTTGATAGCTTACAGCTTCCTTGTTGTTCTTCAAGGTAGCATAATATTCCATTGTGTGTATGTACCATAGTTTGTTTATCCATTCATTGGTTGATGGGCATGTAGGCTGTCTCCATCTTTTTGCTGTTGTAAATAGTGCTGCTGTGAACATTGGTATGCATATATCTACTTTTGTTATGGTTTGTATTTTTTGTGGGTAAATACCAAGTAAAGAAATTGCTAGATCATAAGGTATTTCTATTTCCAACCTTCTGAGGAAGCACCATATTGCTTTCCAGAGAGCTTGAACAATTTTTCAATCCCACCAGCAATGCAGGAGCGTCCCAGTCATTCCACATCCTCATCAACATTTATTTTTCCTACTTTTTTAAAATCTTTGCTGTTATTGCTGGTGTGAGATGATATCACATTGTTGTTTTGATTTGCATCTCTCTAATGGCTAGTAATCATGAACATTTCTTCATATGTTTGTTGGCTGCCTGGATCTCCTCCTTGGTGAAGTGTCTGTTCGTGTCCTGTGCACATTTTTATATTGGGTTATGTGACTTTTTCTTGTAGAGGTGTTATAGTTTCCTATATATTTTAGAAATGAGTCCCTTGTCTGATGTGTTGTTGAGAAAGGTTTTTTCCCATTCTGTGGGTTTAGTTTTTTTTACTCTTCTGGTGAAGTCTTTTGGTGCACATACGTTTTTAATTTTTAGTATGTCACAATCATTTATTTTGTCTACTTTTGTTTGTGTAGTTTTCAAAATGTTTGATAGTTTGTGTATTACCTTAATTAGAGCCCTCATGTTTATTGCTATTTTTTCATTGATGACCTTCATAATTTGGGGATTAACATTTAGGTCTTTAAACCATGTTGAATTGTTTTTTGTACAAGGCATGAGATGAAGACCTTGTTTCAATGTTTTGCTTATCATTTTGCTTATCATGCACACAGATCTACTCGAAATTTAAATAGACAGTTTCCAATTAAAACCAAATTGCCACAGACGGCCCTGAACTGTTTCCAACTAGAAAAAAGGCCTGAACGGGGATTGTGGAGTGGGACAAGCAGACAAAAGAGGAAATAGGCTGAAAATTAAATCCTAAGTTATGTCAAAACGACCAACAGTGGCATCTTGAAACTTCTCAGGAAGAAGAGTGAAAAGGGAAGCCCATTTCCTG
>NW_006414099.1:0-6081 GCF_000296735.1 Chrysochloris asiatica | reverse complement strand
GGATAAACAAACTGTGGTACATACACACAATGGAATATTATGCTACCTTGAAGAATAACAAGGAAGCTGCAAGCCACCGCATAACATGGATGAACCTTAAGGACATTATGTTGAGTGAAATTAGTCAGTCACAAAAAGAGAAATACTGCATAGGACCACTACTATAAAAGACTAAGAAAAAGAACCGATACAAAAGGGGGGTGAGCAGAATTATTTGTTGATTCCTGGGATACTGCGGCTGGGTGAGGGGAGGCTGGGGAAGGTAGAGCACAGGGTAGGGATTAGACACAGGAAAGCTTGGGTGATGGGGAGGGGGCCAATATACAAGAAGGGAGAGGGGAATGGAAGAACAAAGCAGATGGGAGAACAGTTAGGCAGGATTGAATGGGCTAAGTGGGACTGAGGTAAAGAATGATGTATGCAACAACTTTGCAAATACAGGGCTCTGGGATACAGAGATTGAGACATAGTTGGAATGGGGAAAAGGGGGAAATAATGTTAAGATGCTTGGCTGTCTTTTGAATCTTGATTTTCCTTACATTATATTATAAAATAGACACTGGAGAGTGAGAGAAAGGAATAGCCAGAAACATCACCATAGAAAGCTTGTAAGTCCGTCTTCTGCCTATAATTGATTGGAATACCTAAAATGGGGCTACAACGTGTCCAGTGAAAGAGGCTTCCTGCAGAGTCTCTGCAATACCTAAGACTATAGGTAGAAGCCTGAACCACATCCAGATCTCCAGAGATGGGAAATTTCCACTTGAAAGGACAAGCAGAGCAGCTTGGAGCATCTAGAAGAACAGAAGATACTTTTTGAAACAAAGACCTACAGGAAAAATACCAAACAATAGACGCAGATTGATTGTTACTACAAGAACAAACAAGTTGCTTGCCCAGGAAATATCAAGGCAAGTGGTCGGGTCCCCTCAGTACAAACTATGGTACATACACACAATGGAATATTATGCTATCTTGAAGAATAACAAGGAGGCTGCAAGCTACTGCATAACATCAATGAACCTTGAGGACATTATGCTGAGTGAAAGTAGACAGTAATAAAAGGAGAAATATTGAATAGGACCATTAGTGTAAAAGATTAAGAAAAATAACTCAACCTAAAATGGGGATAAAAAATATTTGCTGATCACCAGGTGTATGGGATGAGGTGTGGAGGGAGGAGAAGATGTATCACAGGGTAGGGAATAGACACAGGATATCCTGGGTGCTGGGGGGTTGGGAAATACATAAGAATGCGGCGGGGGGGGGGAGAAAATGGACGAACAAGGTGGATGGGAAAACAGGCATGTTTACATGGGCTAAGAGTGACAGAGGTTTAATGATGTATGCACAACCTTGGAGCAGCTGGGCTCTGGGATACAGATATTGAGGCATGGTTTTAATTGCTAAAAGAGGAGAAATAATATTAAGATGCTTGACTGTCTTTTGAATCTTGGTTTCCCTTGCCTACCATTGTAAAATAGACACTTGAGGAACACCCAGAAACATCACATTAGAAAGCTTGTAAGTCCATCTTTAGCCTATAATGGATTGAAATAACTAAAAAGAAGGCTATAACTTACCCAGTGATTGAGGCTTCCTATGGAGCATTTGCATTGCATAAAACCATAGATAGAATTCTGAACCCCATCCATAATCTTATGAGGTGGAAAATTTCCACTTGAAAAGACAAGTAAGCCGACAAGCCTGGATTTGCTAGAAGAACAGAAGATACTTCATGAAACAAAGATTGGTAGGAAAAATCACAAACAATAACAGCAGCCTTATTGACTACTAGAAGAACAAGTAAGCTGTCCGCCCAGGAGCCATCAAGGCAACTGGTCCTGTCTCCTCAGAGCAAAGCCCCTTCCAAGACTAAGACTCAAGGGGAATACACGAGGAGGCATGTGATCTGCTGGTGACCACATTGGTCACTGATAGGGGGAGTTGGTGAAAAACAGCAATGAAGTTGTGAGCTATGTCCAACTACATTTAATTGATTACTGTGAACCCAGGTTGAGACCTGGTTGGCCAGCAGTATGGCAAGACCTGCAGACTCCTGGGCCCAGAGACAATGACATGGCCACAGAGGACTAGAGTGGAGAGTGAAGTGTCCAGCTGATATGAAGTGAGGGGAGATGTACAAGAACACTTATACTTGCAGATAGTACTCACTTGACTTGGCTTCAATGGCTGGATGATCAGAACTTGACTAGAAGAAGAATAGAAGAGGAAAAAAAGAGGAATCTGTTACAATTTGATAAACCTGACCTATACTTATAGATGTAGTAGCTCAAAAGAGGGAACAAATAACAGTGAGGATCATTCTCAACTCCTCGGTACACAGAGTTGACAGGGATGGACAACTTAGACATTGGCTAGCCAAAATTGGAGAACTACAAAGGCAAGAAGTGACTGGCTTACAATCTTTCAAGAGGAAGCCTAGCTCCAGAGGGTACTGGGGAAGGTAGAATCTCTACAGAGATTGGGATAGTGCATCTGAAAGGAGATGGGGATAAGAATCTTGTGGTACAATAGTGAAAAATTTCTATCAGGACTGATTGTGAGGGTTGAAGATGTAAAGGTAGATGTTTTATAACAAAAGGGAGTGGTTGCTTTTGCAGACCAGGAACGTAGGTCCCTGAGACTGTCAAGTGAGAAGAGGGGAGTGTGGGACCCAACCCAGAAGGCAGAGACAATGACGTGGAGAGATGGAGCAGCGGGGAACTTTGGACTCGGAGAGGGAGAGGGCTTGTGTGCTGGAGGAGGGGCAGGCTTGCAGGGTATTCCCTTTGGTTGTTGATGATGCATGGAGAGGGATTGTAATCATTGCAATGAAAGGAAATATGACAGGATGAATGTATTGTCCCATGTAAAAAAAAGAGTTTATGATTCAAGTGTGAGTAATTGGGAGCAGGATTAATTGTTTTCACAACTGTAACTGTAGAAGATATGTAACTAAAAGGTTACATAAAAGATACGTAACTCTTTCATTTGATATGCAGTCTTTCATTTCAACAACAGAGGACCCTGGACTATGAAAAGGAAAGAGCATGAGAGGAGTTGAGGGATCCTGTCCATAAAAGCAGGGACATCCGAGACAGTGGCAGAAGCACTGGCATCAAAAGATAGGACCCTGGAACGAGAAAGCCTATGTGCCTGTGGGTGGGAGGATGGATTTCAAAATGTGCTCAGTGGACATTTAATCAAATATATTTTTTCTGTGTGGTACGTGTACATAATATATTATGTACTGATGTTAACTGATGGTACATGGAGGGGACTGTAATTACTGCAGTGAAACAAAATATGATTTGTTGACTAAATCTGATTATCTGCCCTGTAAACTTGTACTTAATTCACAATAAAAGCTTTTAAAAAAGTAATAAAAAAAAGTGGTCTTTTGAAGATTTGTCCAATGTAATATGCTTAACTTCATGCTACTGCTTCTGCGAGCATTGATCATGGATCCAAATAAAATATAATCCTTTGCAGCTCAGTCTTCTTTCAATTTTTCAAAATTCTACAGCAATGAGATGGACTGGAAAAATGACTGAAACAACAGATTCAAACATTCCAACGATTATGAAGATGTCCTGTGATCAGATGTTTTATTCCATTATACAAAGATTAACAGAAGTCAGATATAACTCCATGACAACTACCAATAACAACAACTTCAGGTATTCTCATTTAAAAAGCAAGGTATAACATCCCACCACACCACCTGGACACCGGACACACTCCCCTGTGCCGCACCACCGGCGTGCTGGACCCCCCTAGCACCACAACGCCTGCACCCCACCCACTCCCTCACCCCCGTCACGCTGCCTGCGCACTGGACCTGCCTCCCCGCACCACGCTGCCTGTGTGCTAGACCCGACACCCCACCTCGCTGCCCCCTCCCCGCCGCGCAGTCTGTGGGCGGCCACCTGCCCACCTCGGCCTCCACCTAGACGAGACCTAATCACACCTAATAAACAATACAGACAACAAGGGATGCCTATCTCCTGATCGTATCAATAATAATTATAACAAAATAAGAATAATCATGCCCAACAAGAAACTATTAACATTATCGAAACACGTCCAAAAGCAGAAGAGAGCACCAGATACAAATGAGCTGGAGACAGACAAAGGTTCTATAGAGGAGGAAGAGCGGGTTCTGGATTTGCCTGAGAGGGAATTCAGAAGACTGATATGGAAACAAATTCAAATACTCTGAAAAGAGGTCAAGGAAAATAAGGAAGAAGTAAGGAAAGTACTGCAGGAACAATCTAATAGGATTGACACAGCACTGGAAACAATTCAAAACCTGCAAAAAGATGTCCAGGCGATCAATAATAAAATATCAGAAATAGACAATAGCTTGAATGGGGAAAGGAGCAAACTGGAAGAGATGGAAGCAAGCACTAACGAACTGGAAGACAAATCTGTAAATACGGCCAGGATAGAACAGCAAACCACTAAAAGGATAAAACAATCTGAAGACAATCTAAGATCCATGCTGGATAACATGAAGAGGAATAATGTAAGAATTATTGGCATTCCAGAACAAGATGAATCAAAGAAGTCCACAGAGAAGATAGTTGAAGAGCTTCTGGAAGAAAAGTTCCCTAACATCTTGAAAGTAGAGAAACTAAACATTCAAGAAGCCCAACATACCCCAGGAAAGATAGACCCCCAAAAAATGTCTCCAAGACATATAATAATCAAGCTCTCCAAAACCAAAGATAAGGAAAGGAACTAAAAGTGGCCAGGGAGAAGATAAAAATATAACTTATAAAGAAAGGCAAACAAATTAGATTAAGTGCTGACTATTCAGAACAAACCATGCAAGCAAGAAGACAATGGGGAGACATGTACAAAATCCTGCAAGAAAAAAACTGTCAAGCAAGAATTGTCTATCCAGCAAAACTATCAATCAAATACGATGGCACGATCAAAGCATTCCAGGATAAACATAATCTGAGGGAAT
Organism: Chrysochloris asiatica; assembly: GCF_000296735.1. Taxonomy (NCBI): domain Eukaryota; kingdom Metazoa; phylum Chordata; class Mammalia; order Afrosoricida; family Chrysochloridae; genus Chrysochloris; species Chrysochloris asiatica. The sequence goes on along the minus strand of NW_006414099.1, from coordinate 1,103 downwards.
TTATCAAAGCCAACCCAGCACTTCAAAACATACTAAAGGGAGCCCTGGAGATGGAGAACCAACAAGAACAGACGACAAACAGAGATTGACAGGCATAGCAACACCACCTGGAACAGTCAACAGAAATCAGAGTCCAGAATGGAACGAGACTACAACAACAAATGCAAGAGAAATCAGAAGGACATAAACATATCAATGGCAAAGAATGGACAAACACAGCAACAGAAGCCCAGATGGTGGAGATGCCAGGTAAATTACAGGTTGCAATGAAGTACCATAAATGCAGAGAAAATCTACCAGACTAAAAGGTGACCCCAAAGAAAGTTAACAACCCTACAACATATCATGAATACGAATACTCAAACAGAACAACTGAACAAAGAAACTAGGAAGAAACCTACCAGAATCAATTCAAAAAACACAAACACATTACAAGAGTGAAAGCAGAACCAAAGAACGAACAACACCCCCAAAAAAGTAACACAATGACAGTAATCAACTCATACTTTTTGATAATTACATTAAATGTCAATGGATTGAATGCAACAGTGAAGAGACAAAGAGTGACAGAATGGATAAAAAAACAAGATCCATCAATATACTGCCTCCAAGAGACACACCTTACTCACAAAGACAAAAACAGACTAAGAGTCAAAGGATGGAAAAAGATTTACTAAGCCTATAATAGCAGCAGTAAATAAGCAGGAGTCGCGATACTAATCTCTGACAAAGTAGACTTTAAGATTAAAAACCACCATAAGAGACAAAGAAGGACACTATCTCATGATCAAAGGATCAATAGAGCAAGATGACATAACGATAATAAATATATATGCTCCCAATGAAAGAGCACCAAGATACACTGAACGTAAATGGATTAAATGCACCTGTTAAGAGATGGAGGGTGGCAGAATGGATAAGAAAACAAGATCCTTCAATACGCTTTCTGCAAGAGACACATCTCACACAAAAACAGATTAAAAGTGAAAGGATGGAAAAAAAATATACCAAGCTAATTGCAATAAAAAGCGAACAGGAGTGGCAGTGCTAATCTCAGATAAAATAAACTTTAAGGCAAAAGCCAGCATAATAGATAAAGATGG
>NW_006414098.1:5551-6974 GCF_000296735.1 Chrysochloris asiatica | reverse complement strand
ATGTTTATAATGATCTGTCTGCCATTAGTGCCTGCACCTCTGCCTGGAGGTCTGAGGCTGTCACTCACTCTTGAGCACCTTGGTGAGCAGGAACTTCAAGACGAAAGACAAGGAGGACTGGGCAGAGAAGGGATGCTTAGGGGCTGTGGAGAGGATGCCCCATGGCAGCCAGGGCTCAGCAGCTTGGCCCAGACAGCAGAGTGACCACCAAGGGCTCTCCCACAGGACAGAGGACTCAGAGGAAAAGAGGGTGTGAGGGGTGGATGGCTATATTTTTTCTCCTTTCTTTTTAGTAAAATGTCATTTTCAAGACAGGAGGCAGCAGGAGAGAGAGAGAGACAAGCAGTAGCTGCCTGGTCACATCACTCAGACCCCACAGCTGCTCTCACCTCCAGGTCCTCAGCCTCCAATGCTCACAGCAGCTGCATTGCCTGCTCCAAGGGGCGGAGATGTCATTTGCTTTCTTGACTTTTCCCCATTGATTCTTGACAATGGATCCAAGCAAAATGAATTCTCTAGCCTTGGAAACTTTACAGAGGAGTTCTACTCTGTTCTATAGCCATCACTATGAATCCAAATCTACACAAAAGCAATGGGGCTAGTTAACCATTACAGGAAATGGAGACAGAGAAAAACAAATGAAAAAGAAAAAGATGTAACAGTACAGACAGCAGTACACAGATGCAAGAGTAAGAAAATCCAGAGTTCTCCAAACTAAAAATAAAACTGAAATAAAATTTAAAAATAGAAATGATAGCATTTTAGTGAATAAAGAGTAACATATCTTCATGAAAATTTCAGAGACTAGTAGGAAGATGATAGAAATTTTTTGCTGTATGCTGAGCACCTCTCTCTTCATCACTGTATTGAAGAAGCAGCATTATTTTCACATAGGGATCTGACATTTGGCTCTGGTGAGATCAGAATTTTCTTTATGAACAAAATATGCTGTTTGAATAGTTGCATCAGACAAACTTCATCTCAATAGTTGGACTTTTGAACAGCAATTTGAATATTATGAAAGGTATTTCTACTATGAGAAAAAATGTACAAGTCATTTGGTTATAAAATTTTGAGTTTCTACAGAGGCAAAGGACTTGTGAATTCTTGGTCTTCTTGTTACAAGTCAACAGTGAAAGTGTATACATTTCCCGAAGCAGAGACAAGACTTGAGGATGTCTCCATAAATGTGGGTCTAAGCCAATAATATAAATTCATGACCATAGCTTCTTAATTCTCCAGTTTGTTTATAAATGGTAGTAGCTTTCCTTGTCACATAAAACACAGAAGAATCCCAGGACATACATTTAGAGCCGTGGAACAATGCTGTGATCTCTTCTGCAGATAATAAATAGCCCTCTCCTTGAGATAGGGTTCTGGCTTACTATTTTATTTAAGCATCATTCAGTCAGTTCCAACTCAT
>NW_006414098.1:4306-5024 GCF_000296735.1 Chrysochloris asiatica | reverse complement strand
TTACCCAGTTTGCCTCCACCAACCCCCTGTTACGTTCTTATTGTTTTAACCACAAAATAAGTCTTGGCTCCTTCTCATTTCCTCACACCTACAAATAAAAGTAGTGTATGTTCTCTCTATACCTACAGAATCCATCTGTGAATCAGTGATGCACCCAAAGCTGTCCCTCCCAACCTCTCTCTTTCTCATCACCCCTAGGTCCTCACCAGGGATCCAGAGCAGTAAGAGCCCCAGGAGCTGAGCAGGCACCATCATTCTGAGAAGCTGAACTGAGGAGTTCTGATAAGTAAAGGGAGATGAGAGCTGACTTTTTATCTCAAATTTGCAAAGGCAGGTTTTCCCTGGGGAACAATATACAAATCCTGGGGTGAGCACAGTAGTGTGGAAAGGGGATGTTATGTTTCTCCTGTGAGCAAAGCATCATAAAGTAGTTCAGTGTTTGGAAGAAGAAATTAAGTCTTGGCTGTCCTCATGAGTGCTAGCTGCTGACTATGGAAGCCTGAAGCCTAGACAGGACACATGGGACAAGGTGGTGTCACTCTAAGAATGCATCAGAGACACTGATGATGTGGAGATGGGTGTCCTGTTTGCTTCCCACCCAGAAATCTAGAAAAACAAAGGGCTCATTTCCCCATCATGTGTTTTTAAATAAGGGATGGGCTTGAGATGAAGTTTGGCTGATATCTACTATTATCAGGCTACCAGAAGTCCTGGTGTG
>NW_006414098.1:0-2916 GCF_000296735.1 Chrysochloris asiatica | reverse complement strand
GGTGCTCAACAACACCAACATCCATTTAACAATGTTGCATGCCAATCTTAGAAATGATTTTCCTTAGATCCAGTGAACTACACTTTAGAACAGTATTCTAACCAAGAACTTGACAAGGAGGACAAAATTGTCTCTTACAGATATAGAGCTAATAGTGCAGTTTAAAGCACAAATGGAAACGGAAAGAATGTTATTCCTCAGAAGGTAAATATGATATTCTTGGTAAAAAAAAAAAAAAAAGTTACAATCTGGCTTATCATAAAATATAATCTTATGAAGTTATAATTTGGTTTTATCAAAAGACAGAGAGAAAGAGCTCTCTGAACTGTTTTCAGTTCTGTGGTTACTTGTCATGTGGAACTAGAAATTTACAATGACTGCAGTATCTTATTTCATGTGAGAACATAGGTGTGTCTCCTGGCTTGTGTGTTGACATTCCTGAGCCATGAATCTGTGGTACAAAGGGAGACTCCATATGAGGGAGGATAAAATGGGTCCCAGTTTAGTGTCTCAAAATAGTCTGTCCTTACTACTAGCATCTTCATGGACCTTCATTAAAGGTGGTTAATTTCAGGGGCACTATCTGCCCAGTGAAGGAGCTCTGGTAGCGTAGTGGTTATGAATCGGTCTGTGAACTTTAAGGTCAGCAGTTCAAAACTACCAGCTGTTCCACAGGAGAAAGATGAGGCTACGGGCTCCCGTAAAGATTTACAGCCTCAGAAACCCTATGCACAGTTGCTATGTGTCGGAACTGACTCCATAGCACATAACAACAACAGCAATACACCCAGTGAGAAAGATGAGGCTTTCTGCTCCCGTAAACATTCACAGCCTCAAATACCCTATACAGGATCCCTTTGAGTCATAAACTGACTCCACAGAACATATACACCACCTGCACCATCTACCCAGCATCTTGATTAAAATAGAAAACAATTAAGGATTTCAGGTGTGCTTTGGTGCCTGGACCATGTTTCAGCAGCTAAAAATTTTTTTATACTTTTCATTTATTCCACTTTTGTTTCTTTGTTCTTTCTTATGATGATTTACAATAAAATTCTGTGTCTAATCTTGAAACATTCTGCCCTTCAAAATATCCACTAGGGAGCCAGTAAATAAATTCAGGGTTTCTAACCAAATGGTCTACAATTGGAATCCAGCACTGCAGACTGGATGAGAAAGATTAGTCTGTGTGTGTCCATAAAGATTGGTGGTGGTGTTAGGTGCTGTCAAGTTGGTTATGACTCATATGGACCTTACATTCAGTGGAAAGAAACACTTCCCCTTCCTGAGGCATCCTCACAATCTATAAAGCTTCAGTCCACTGCTGCTGCCCCTGATTCAATCTAACTCATCTGGTGTCTTCCTCCTTTTTGTTGAGCCTCCTTTTCACCACGCATAATGTCCTTCTCCAGGGATGGGTCCTTCCTAATAATAGGTTGGAAGTAGGAGACATCAAGTCTTGTGACTTAAATGCATCAGTTCTTCCCCTGTTTCTTCCTTATACACTGTCCAACATTCACATGCATATGAAGTTACTGAAAATACCACAGCTGGCATCAGGCACACCTAAGGCCTCAAACCACCATCTCTAGTCACAATTCTTGAAAAAGGTCTTGTGCAGCTGATTTGTCTAATGCAATGTGTCATTTGATTTCTTGACTGCTATTTCCATGTGTCTTGAGAGTGGATATAAACAAAATTAATCCTTCAGCCTTGGTAACTCTATGGGGTGGTTCTACTCTGTTCTGTAGTGGTCACTAAGAATCCAAATCAATGCAAAAACAAAGGGATTAGTTAATCATTATAGGAAATCAAATTTGATTATGGTATGCTGTGAGGATTTTCTTTGGGGATCTATCCTTCCTGGGGTTCATCCAGCTCCTTGAATGTTTATCTTCTTGTTTTTCAGGATGTTAAGAAAATGTTCTCCCATCAGCTCTGTGACTTTCTCCTCTGTGGTTTTCTGTTACCTTAAAATTCTTGGACTCCAATCACCCATAGGTTATTCCTCTTCTTGTTGTTCCACACAAATCTTAGACTTTTTCAAGTTACTTCATTGTTTTTCCTGCTTGCTTTTCTATCTTAGAAGTTTTGAGAGATTTGTCCTCAAGCTCACTGGTTCAGGTTTCCCTCCCTTCAATTCTAATCCTTTCCCCTTTCAGCTTATTGTCCATTTCTGATATTTTGGTATTAATCATTTGGGCCTCTTTAGCAGGTTTTCAATTGCTTCCAGTGCTATTTCTATCTTATTTGATTGTTCCTGTAGCACTTTTCTGACTTCTTCCATAGTTTCCTCAGCTTTCTATGGAACATTTGGATGCACCACAATACCATTCTCTGAATTCCTAATTGGGCACTCCCAAAGCCTGCACTCCTTCAAGTGAAAATTCAAGGTCTGCCCTCAGCTCACTTGAATGAGCTACTCTGTCTTCTTTCTAGACTTGAAGAGAATTTTTTTGTTGCTTTCTAGACATTGTAGTGCTGTTGTATTTTCAATAATTAGATGAACGTATGCTGGTGTATTCTTAAGCTCTCTGATTGCCTCCTGGTGGATGTGATCAGGAGATGAGCTTCTCTTTTCGTTTTTCTTACTATTCAATGCACAGTGGTTTTAGCAGGTGTTGATTATTTACACTGTTTTGATATTATAGCAGCTGGTAGAGGTTTTTCCCCAGATTGTGGGATTTTTTAAGAAAACTTAAAGAATAGTACAGATACCAGGACCCAGATGCAAGAGTAAGAAACTCCACACAAGTGTTCTCCAGAAGAAAAATAAAACTGAAATAAAATAAAAAGAAATAGAAATGACAGAGTTTTTAGTGAATACAGAGTGACATATCTTCATGACAATTTCAGAGACTAGCAGGAAGGTGATAGAAAACAGTTTTGCTGCATGCTGAGCACCTCTCCCAT
>NW_006414097.1:1635-6139 GCF_000296735.1 Chrysochloris asiatica | reverse complement strand
AAAAAAACAAAAATGAGTAAAACTATTTCCTCAAATACTCAAGGAAACCAGGCTCAGTGCTCTTCAATCGGATCCTTTTTCTCTGAAGTATAAAGGAAGAAAGATTCATTAACATATAAAAAGTGTCTACTTTAGCAGTGTTCTCTCATTAAATAGAACCATCATGTGAGCTGGGAGGGGTTCTGTTCATTTTAAAGATGATAAGTTGAGGTTCATGAAGTTTAAACAATCAACTAGTTAATGGATAGACAATCAGCAGGTCAAGGACTATGTATTCAAACCTTGAGTTATCTCATTCCAAAGTTCATATTAGTTGCACTGCTCCTTAAACTGCTTTGCATTAACTGCAAAGTGGAATGATTATATGAGGATAATTATCAATATAGTTCCCAGAAAATTATTTTCTGCAATTAATGAATCTGTCTTTCTCCAGTGCTGCTCTTTTCTTTGCTTAAATGTCACCTCTGCTCACTCCCTGTTATGCACTCTGGCTCACTCTTTAAGAATTAGCTCACACTGTGACAAAAAAAAAAAAAAAAAAGAATGGATGTTGCATTTTGTCAAATGTCATTTTCTGCATCCATTGATATGAGCATGTGGTTCTTTTCCTTTTTCTTATTTATGTGGTGGATACACTGATTGTTTTTCTAATGTTGACCCATTCTTGCATCTCTGATATGAATCCCACTCGGTCATGATGTATTATTTTTTTGATGTGCTGTTGGATTCTATTGTATAGAATTTTTTTGAGGATTTTTGCATCTATGTTCATGAGGGATATTGGTCTATAATTTTCTTTCTTAGTGATGTCCTTCCCTGGCTTTGGTATGAGGGTTATACTTGCTTCATAAAATGTATTAGGGAGTTTTCAACCCTCCTCTATATTCTGGAATAATTTGAGTAGAATTGGTGACAGCTGTTCCCTGAATGTTTGGTAAAACTCACCAGTGAAGCCATCTGGACCTTGATTGGGGATTTTATGATGACCTGATCAATATCTTCTTTTGTTATGGGTCTGTTTTCTTCTTCACTCTACGTAAGTTTACATGGGCGTGTTTTGCTAAAAATAGATCCATCTCTTCTAAGTTTTCAAATTTGTTGGAATACAACTCTTGATAGTATTCTATTATTATCCTTTTGATATCCTTTGGTTCCATTGGGACATTGCCCATGTGGTTCCTAATGCATGTTATTTGTGTCTTTTCCCTCTTTTCATTTGGTAGGTTTGCCAATGGTTTGTTAATTTTACTAATCCTTTGAAATAACCAGCTTGTTGTTCTGTTGGTTCTTCCCATAGGTTTTCTGTTTTCTATCTCATTTATTTCTGCTCTAATCTTTATTATTTCTTTTCTCTTGAGACTGTAGGTTCCCACTGTTGGTCTGTTTCTAAATGTTGGAGACGCTGTATTAATGTGTTCATTTTGGTTCTTTATTGCTTTTGGATGTGTGCATTTATTGCAACAAATTGTCCTCTCAGCACCGCTTTCAGAAGTTCACATGCTTTACTGTATTTTTATGGTGATTCCTACAAAATAAGCATGTATGCTTCACGAATCCTAAAGTTTACCACATCTCTACTCCCCTGGATAAAAATGGACCCCTTTCAAGTAGCTGTAATATCTGTCCAGGGTTCTAGTTTTACCTTGCTTTCCCCACCCTAATCTTATAAAATAGTTAGCATTGTCATTGGTGTATGCATTATTTCCTATCCATATGTTTATGAACTTAAATCTCTATTTCTTTCTGCCTCTCAGATCTTCCTGTTGGGAGGATTTTTACCCCACTTATGGGGCAAAAATTTATGATGTAACAATTGGTGTCAGGATATGGGTGGGCACTGAATTACTTCTGTATTATAGAGAACACAATAGAATATGGATTTTCAATACATTGATTTTTCACTCTTCCTATGAAAATGATTCATTCACTCTGCTGATCGGTTGTGATTGTGGACTCTAGGCATTTTGGTGCCATTCAGAATACCAGGAGTAAGAAGACACAATTCACATCCTAGAGTAGTCAGACAATAAACAGAGGAGTCAAGGAATGCAGAGAGGCTCTGAAAGGGAGATGCTGAGCAGAGGACCTCCCTTACAGGTAGGAAGCATATCAACTATAAGATGCCACTCTTGAATCCTTAAATCTAAGTCAAATATATCACTCTTTCCTTTCTCCTGTGGGTGAGTAGGGGGACATAGGACTCTAATAAGTCTTTCCAAGGAAATTCTGCTTCATTTCTACTACCGGCTACTTCATTTCTAATTCCTTTTCATTTATACTTTGGAGGCAGATGATGTGTGTAGAACTGATTTTACAATATTTTAGTGTAGCTAGTTTGGGACTTTTTATATTGAACCTTTGGGTGCTTTGGATAAACTGAACCAGAAACAGAACTATTCAACTTAGCCCTTTTCTGATTTTCATCTAAGATCTCAAAGTGGCCATGACTGGCAATTCTACTTTCCAAACTGAGATGCTAACCTGCTTACATCAAGAGAGGTGCTGATCAGCCCTACCTGGGATCTCACCATGGCACTTTTACAGCCTCATCTGGGTTGGCCAAGGGTTCAGCTGGGGGTCAATGATAGATAGTGGAGTTAGGCCATCCACCTGAGACCATGAGTGGGCTACAGAGAAGCCACTTGAAGAGCTTACCAGGAACTTTGTGGTTTGGGGGACACTGTGGCCTGGTATGTAAGTCGCTGGTTAGAGTGGCTTGGGGCTGTGAGAAGGGCTGAGGGGGGAATATAACTGCCCTCACAGGGTCAGGAGTCTAGTGATAAGATGTAGAACCATGGTGGGAAATATCAACTGAGTGAACGCTGCATGAAACAGGTGATGGCATTGGATGCACATCTTCAAGGGATAAATCACAATTGTACCTTAATAAAGGTGCTATCCTGATGATGATCAGAATGCCCCCATGATATTGCTGTGGTTGGAGCAGCTTGCAGTAGGTGGAGGGCAATCCACCATAATGCTTTCCAGGCAGGGTCCATGTGCAGGGCATGGGGGGTGGGAAAGCAGCACAGAAGTACTGAGGGTCCAGATAGGTGCCCATGGGACAGACACATGCCCATGAATATCCCTATGGGCAGAGGAGGCTCTAAAAATCCTCATGGTTGTTGCCTAAATGAAATCTGTCCCACTGCTTGTTCTTCTCTCCTGGATTTGATGCTGTGTGTCAGAATCATGGTTAGCAGGCAGCGATGGGTACGAAGGGAGAAGATCCAGGTCAGGTGACAGAACAGCCAGTGCCATTTCCCACTGCTGGCTTCCTGTGTCTAATACAGTACTGAGTGGGTAGAGAGGAGCTGTGTCATAACTGGGGGCAACGTGGGCAGGGACTGTCATCCCAAGACTGGAAGTGAGACTCCCTTTTTTTGTTTTTGTTTTTCATGTTTTACTGTAAATTATATGATATTTTACATGGGAGAACTTTAGTTTTACATTCATTTAGTACATCGTTTCATTGCCATGGTTCCAATCCCCTCTATGCATCATCAACCGACCAAAGGGTATACCCTATAGACCTGCCCCTTACACTCCCCCCTCCCTAATTTTTCAGCTTGCAGTCCCTCTCCCTCTCTGAATCCAAAGTCCCCAGCCGCTTCATCACTCCATATCATCACCTCTGCCTCCATCTCGGGCTTCGCTGTTTCTCTGGGTAGGGTCCTGCTCTCGGCTCTTCTACGTTGATGGTCCTAGAGACCTCTGCTCTTAGACTGGAGAGTTAATCACTCCTTTCCTTGCTACAAAACGTCTACCTTTACATTTCCAACCCTTACGATCAGTCCTGATAACAATCATTCACTATTGTATCACAAGTGACCCTTCTGCATTTCATTTCATCAGCTCTGCCTAGACAGATTGGATAGTACTCACTGAAGATTCTTCTTCCATGCCCCCTAGCTCTAGGTTCCCTCTTGAAAGTTTGTAAAACAGTCACTTCTTGCCTTTGTAGTTCCCCCTGCCCCCCAATTTGGGTAACCAATGTCCAAGTTGCCCATCTCTGTCTACTCTGTGTGTGGAGGGGGTGGGAATGTTTCTTGCTGTAAGGATTTCTTTTGGGTTACTGCATCCATAGGTGTAAGTCAAGTTCATCAAATTGTATCAGGTCACTATTTTTTTTTTTTTTTCCTCTTCTTTCTTCTCCTGGTTGAGTTCTGATCATCCATTCATCGGGGCCAGGTCACGTGGGTACCATCTGCAGGTGTGGGTGTTCTTGTGCGTATGCTCTCTCTTCCTATCAGCTGGTAGCTTCACTCTCCACTCTAGTCCTCTGTGGCCACGCCACTGACTCTGGGCCCAGGAGTACCCAGGTCTCCCCACACTGCTGGCCAACCAGGTCCCCATCTGGGTCCACAGAAGCCCACCGAACGTTGTAGGGTTTAGCTTGCCGCCTCATTGCTGCTTTTACCTCACTTCCCCTTATTGGCGACACGTGTGGTCACCAATCAGAGCGCATATTTCCGTTGAGTCTTAGTCTTGGAAGGGGGTTTGC
>NW_006414097.1:0-541 GCF_000296735.1 Chrysochloris asiatica | reverse complement strand
GCCATATTGCTTTCCAGAGAGGTTGAACCATTCTGCAGTCCCACCAGCAATGCAGGAGTGTCCGAGTCTCTCCACATCCCCGCCAGCATTTATTGTCCTCTACTTTTTTCATCTTTGCTGTTATTGTTGGTGTGAGATGATATCTCATTGTTTTGATTTGTATCTCTCTAATGGTTAGTGATTGTGAACATTTCTTCATATGTTTGTTGGCTACCCAGATCTCTTCCTTAGTGAAGTGTCTGTTCATATCCTATGCCAACTTTTTAATTGGGTTATTTGTCTTTTTCTTGGTGCAGATTCCTGTATATTCTGGAAATGAGTCCCTTGTCTGATATGTCATTGCAAAAGATTTTTTTCCCATTCTGTGGGTTCCCTTTTTACTCTTCTGGTTAAGTCTTTAGATGTATATAAGTTTTTAATTTTTAGTATGTCCCACTCATCTATTTTATCTATTTTTGTTTGTGTGGTTTTCAAAATGTTTTGTAGTCCATGTGTTCCCATAATTAGTGCCCTCACATTTGTCCTGAGTTTTTCATTGATG
>NW_006414096.1:5166-6157 GCF_000296735.1 Chrysochloris asiatica | reverse complement strand
GGAAGTAGTTCATCACTCCTTCATCCTAGTCTGTCTTCGTCTGGAAGCTCATCTGAAACCCATCCACCATGGGTGACCCTGATGGTATTTAAAATCCCAGTGGTATAGCTTCCAGAATCACAGCAACTCACAAACCACTGCAGTACAACAAACTGACAGAGTTATGGTGTTGGAGGAGAATATTGAAAGTGCCATGGGCTGCCAAAAGAACCAACAGATAGATCCGTGTTGGAAGAAGTGCAGCCAGGGTGCTCCTTGGAGGCCAGGATGGCTAAACTTCATCTCTCATAATTCGGACATATTGTCAGGAGGGACCAGTCACTGGAGAAGGATATCTTGTTTGCTAGGGTGGAGGGTCAGAGAAAAAGAGGAAGACCCCTTTTGCCAATCCAGCAAGATGGATTGGCAAAGTGGCAGCATCAGTGGGCTCAAGCATGGCAATAATTGTGAGGTTGGCCCAGGATCGGGCAGTGCTGTGCGTAAGGTCACTATGGGTCGGTACCAACTCAATGGCACCTAACAACAACAACATGAATAAGTATAGTCAAAGGACACATGACAGCACATACCTTTCCTGATTTTAAACCATTCAGTAGCCCCTTGTACAGGTTCTTCATGAACAGAATTACGTATTCTGGAATACCCATTTTTCTCAATGGCATCTAGAGTTTGCTATAATCCACAGAGTCAAATGCTTTCGCACAGACAATAAAATACAAGTATCTTTCTAGTATTGTCTGCTTTTAGCCAAGATCTATTTGACATCAGTAGTGATATTCTTTGTTCCACATCCTCTTCTGAATCCACCTTGAATTTCTGGCAGTTCCCTCTCAATGTACTTCTACTATTGCTTTAAAATGATCTTCAATTAAATTTTACTTGTGTGTAATATTAAATTTTACTTGTGTGTAATACAGAAATGGCTACAATCATACATTGACAGAGAACTTCCAGAGGTTCAAGCTGGATTCAGAAGAGGCCGTGGAACGAG
>NW_006414096.1:0-4079 GCF_000296735.1 Chrysochloris asiatica | reverse complement strand
GTTGGCCCAGGATCGAACATTGTTTCGTTCTGCTGTGCATGGGGTCGCTATGAGTTGGTTCCGACTCGATGGCACCTGACAACAACAACAACATTAATGATATTGTTCTATGATTTTAGCGTTCCGCTGGGTCACCTTTCTCTGGAATAGAAACAAATTTGGATCTCTTCTAATTGACTGGCCAGGTAGCTCTCTTCCAAATTTCTTGGCATAAATTAGAGAAAACCTTCAGCGCTGCATCAGTTTGATGAAAACATTTCCATCAATTCCTGAAGTCTTTTTTTAAATTTTATTTTGCCAATCCCTTCAATACAATTGGCTCTTTCTCATATGCTAACTCTTGAATTGGATGAACATTGACAAATTCTTTTTGGTACAGTGACTCTGTGTATCTTTTCCATCTCTTCTTTTGATGCTTTCAATATCATTCAATATTTTGCTTATGGAGTCCTTCAATATTTCAAGTTGAGGCTTTAATTTTTCCTTCAGTTCTTTCAGCTTGAGAAATGCTGACCATGTTCTTCCATTTTGGTTTTCTAATTCCAGGACATTGCACATTTCATTATAATACTTTGTCTTCTCAATCAGCCCTTGGAAAATTTCTGTTCATTTATTTTACTTTCTCATTTCTTCCATTTCCTTTAGCTTTTTTATGCTCAAGAGAAAGTTTCAGAGTCTCCTCTAGCATCCATTTTTATCTTTTCTTTCTTTTCAATTTGCTTTCTTCATGCAGGAAGTCAGTCATACCAAATACCTTCTGGTCTTCCACCATTAGTGTCTAATGCATCAAATCTGTTATTGAAATGGTCTCTCAATTCAGGTGGGATATACTTCAGGTATACATACTCAGTTTTCTTCAGCTTCAGCCTGACTTGCTTGTGAACAATTGGTAGTCTGTTCCATAGCTGGCTCTGGGATTTGTTTTGGCTGTGATATTGAGCTTCTTGTTTGTCTCTTCCCACAGATGTAGTCGATTTGATTCCTGTGTACTCCATTAGGTGAGGCCTATGTGTATGTTGTTGTTGTTAGGTGCCATCGAGTCGGTAACGGCTCATAGTGACCCTATGCACAACAGAACAAAGCACTGCTTGGTCCTGGGTCAACCTCACAATTGTTGCCATGCTTGAGCCCATTGATGCTGTCATTGTGCCAATCCATCTCGCTGGGGGTCTTCCTCTTTTTCTCTAGTCCTCCACCTTACCAAACATGATATCCTTCTCCAGCAACTGGTCCCTCCTGACAATATGTTCAAAGTATGAGAGACGAAATTTGGTCATCCTGGCCTCCAAGGAGCACTCCAACTGCACTTCATCCAACACAGTTCTGTTTGTTCTTTTGGCAGCCCATGTCACTTTCAATATTTCTCCTCCAACACCATAACTCAAAAGCATCAATTCTTCTACTGTCTTCCTTATTCACTGTCCAGCTTTTGCATGCATAAGAGGTGTATACTGTTGACAAAAAGGTATTTGCAATGAAGAATTCACTGGGCTTACAAAATTCTGTCATGTGATCTCCAGCATTATTTCTATTAACAAGGCCATATACTGACTGTGGTGACTTGTGTTTTGCTGTGATTCTAGAAGGTATACCACAGGTATTTTAAATACCAGCAGGATCACATACAGTGGACATATTTCAACTGAGCTTTAGACAAAAACAGACTTTGAAGAATGAGAGACAGACTTCTGAATATTTAGACACTGAAAACCTCATGAAGAGAAGAGCAACACTGTCAGCACCATAATACTAAACAATGAAACATGATGAATTACACCAGAATATCGTCACATATAGCACTTCAAGGTAAGCTTCCCAGGTTGGAAGGTACTCAAAATGTGAGTGGGGAAGAACCGCTTTCTGAAAGTACAGGTGACTGTGATGATGTGAATGGAGTAAAGCCTTGGGGACCTTCATTTATTGATGGGACACATCTCAAAATGAAGAGAAACAGCTGCAAACATCCATTAATAATCAGCATTGGAATGCACGAAGTATGAATCTAGAAAATTTTGAAACTGTCAAAAATTAAATAGAACGCATGAACATCAATATTCTAGGCATTAGTGAGCTGTAATGGACTGGCATTGACCATTTTGAATCTGACAATTACATAATTTATTATGCCAGGACTGACAAATTGAAGAGGAATGGTGTTGTATTCATCATCTAAAGAACATATTAAGATCTGTCTTGAAGTACAATGCTGTCTATGATAGAATAATATCCATACTCCTACAAGGAAGACCAGTTAATACCAGTATTACTCAAATTTACGCACCAACAACTAAAGCCAGTGATGATGATATTGAAGAATTCTACCAACTTCCTCAGTCTATAATGGATCAAACATGCATTCAAGATGTGCTGATAATTACTGGTGATTGGAATGCAAAGGTTGGAAAAAAAGAGGAAGGATTAGTAGTTGGAAAATATGGCCTTGGTGAAAATAACGATGTTGGAGATTGTAAGATAGAATTCTGCAAAACCAATGATTTGTTCGCTGCAAATGTTTTTTTTTAAAAAACAACATAAAAGATCATTCTACACATGGGCCTCACCAGATGGAATACACAGAAATCAAACTGACTACATCTGTGGAAAGAGATGGTAGAAAAACGCCATAACATCAGCCGAAACCAGGCCAGGGGCAGATTATGGAGCATACAACTCGTAACTGCTCATTTGAAAATTCAGGATGAAGTAGAAGAAAATTAAAACAAGTCCATGAGAGCCAAAATATGACATTGAACACACCCCACCTGAATTAAGAGACCATTTGAAGAACAGATTTGATGCATCAGACACTAAAGACAGAAGACCAGAAGAGTTGTGGGATTAAATCACGAACATTATAAAGGAAGAAAGAAAAAGGTCATTAAGAAGAGAAGAAAGAAAGAAAAGACCAAAATGATGTCACAAGAGACTCTGAAACTTGCTTTTCACTGTATAGATACTAAAGGAAAAGGAAGAAATGAGGAGGTACAAGAGCTGACCAGAAAATGTCAAAGAGCAGCTCTAAAAGACAAGGTCAAATATTATAATGAAATGTGCAAAAATCTGGAATTAGAAAACCAGAAGGGAAGAACACACTTAGCATCTCTCAAGCTGAAGGAAATGAAGAAAAAAATCAACCTTGACTTGCAATACCAAAGGAATCTATGAGCAAAATATTGAAAGATGAAGAAAGCATGAAAAGAATATGGAAGGAACACACAGAGTCACTGTACTAAAAGAAAAGGTCAATATTCAAGAGGTAGGATATGATCAAGAACCAATGAAGAACCAAAGGAAGAAGTCCAAGGTGCACTGAAGGCATTAGTAAAGAAGAAGACACTGAGAATTGATGGAATACAGATTGAAATCTTCCAACAAACTGATGCAGCACTGGAGGCAATCACTTGTCTCTGCCAATAATTTTGATGACATCTACCTGGCCAACTGACTGGAAAATATCCATATTTGTGCCCACTGCAAAGAGAGGTGACATAATGGAATGCAGAAATCATCAGACAATATCATTAATATCGCATGCAAGTAAAATTTTGCTAAAAATAATTTTAAAATGCTGCAACCATACATTGACTGAGAACTTAAAGAGGTTCAAGCCAGATTCAGAAGAGGACCTGAAATGAGGGGTATCGCTGCAGACATCAGGTGGATCTTGGCTGAAAACAGAGAATACCAGAAAGATGTTTACCTGTGCTTTATTGACTACACAAAGACTTTCAGCTGTGTGGACCATGATAGGCTGTGGACAACACTGCGGAGAATGAGTATTCTGGAACATTTATTTGTGCTCATGAAGAACCTGCACATAGATAGACCAAGAGGCAGTTGTTTGAACAGAACAAGGGAACACCAAATGGTTTAAAATTAGGAAAGGTGTGCAGCAGAATTGTATTTTTTCACCATCTTATTCAATCTGAGCAAATAATTGGAGAACCTGGATTATGTGGACAAAAATGTGGCATGAGGATTGGAGGAAGACTCATTAACAACCTGCGATATGCAGATGATACAACCTTGCTTGCTGAAAGTGAAGAGGGCTTAAAACACTTACTGATGAAAATCAAAGA
>NW_006414095.1:6901-7422 GCF_000296735.1 Chrysochloris asiatica | reverse complement strand
CTGGATAGATGATTCTTAGCTGGCAGTTTTTTTTCTTTTAGGGTTTTGTAGATGTCTCCCCATTGCCTTATTTCCTGCCTGGTTTCTGCTTAGAAATCAGAGCTTAATCTGATTTACTTGCCTTTGTAAGTGACACTTCTCTTTTCCTTGGCTGCTTTTTGGATTCTCTTCTTATCTTTGATTTTAGATAGTTTGTTTATTATATGTCTTTGTGACTTTCTTTTGTGGTCTATCCTTCCTGGGGTATGTTCAGCTTCTTGAATATTTAGATTCTCATCTTTCAAGATTTTAGGGAAATTTTCTTCAAGAAGCTCTTCAAATATCTCCTCTGTAGACTTCTTTGATTCTTCCTGTTCTGTAATGCCAATAATTCTTAAGTTGTTCCTCTTCATGCTATCCAGCATGAATCTTAGGCTCTCTTCAGGTTTTTTTTTTTTTTTAACCCCTTTTCTGCTTGCTCTTCTGTCTTAGCAGAATTTAGAGATTTGTCTTCCAGTTCACTAGTTCTGGCTTCCATCTTT
>NW_006414095.1:1872-3241 GCF_000296735.1 Chrysochloris asiatica | reverse complement strand
GAAACACTATGCAGGGTTGCTATGAGTCAGAACTGACTTGATGGCACTTAACAACAACAACAACCCATGATTAAGAGGAACTGTTAGTTTAACTTCCATGTCTTTTTTACCTCACTGCAGTCTAGGTTTAACTTCCGTTGCAACTAAATGGCACTTGCCAACATCACCACTGACATCAAATTCCTTAATCCACTCGTCACTTAATATTGCTATCTTAATTAGCTTCTTTGGAGTATTTGACATCACTGAGGAAGAATTCCCAGAAGAAGATGGTTGGAAACCAGAAAAGAATAGCAGCCTTCTGTGGGTTGTTGTTGTTAAGTGCCACCCAGTTGGTTCTCACTCATAGTGACTATGTATATGGTTTCTGAGGAGCAGCTGGTAGGTTTGGACTGCAGACCAGTGCTGATCCTAAGGCACCACATCAAGAGTACAATTTTCAAAAATCATCTGAGTAGCCTTCTGCAAATTCATGGGTAGTGGCTTCATTCAGTGGTCAACTTTAGAATCTATTCTCTTTTGATTCCTATTTCTCTTTGGGAGAGATAAATCATTTACAACCTATTTTCATTTTTTATTTATTTACTTTTGGTATATAAGAGCCTGATGTAATTTGTTAAAACAAAATACTTAAATTTGAGTCAGTGAAGGGTGAACTGTATTATTAAAATTTTTGTTGTTGTTAAGTTATTAAGTGCTGACAAGTTGGCTTCAGCTCATAAGGACTCTGTATAGGATTTCCGGGGAGCACTTGGTGGGTTTGAACCACAGACTTTGTGGTTATTAAAATTAATAAAATTGTTGTTGAAGTTGTTAAGTGCTGTTGAGTTGGTTCTGATCAATAGTGACTCCATTTAAAACAGACAAAATGCTGTTCAGTACTGTGACAATTAGCCCATTGTTATTGCCACTGTGCAAACACATCTCATTGTAGGTCTTTTTTGCTGTCCTATCTCTTTACCAAGCATAGATGAGTGAGTGCCTCAGTGCTGCACCAGCTTATTGAAAGATTTCAATTTATATTCCATCAATTCTCAGAGCCTTGTTCTTTGCTGATGCCTCCTGATAATGTGCTTAAAGCATAAGAGACAACGTCTGGCCATTCCTTTTCAATTTGTCATTCCCTGCATAGTAAACCATGTGGTTATCAGATTAAAAATGGCCAGTACCAGTCCATATCAGCTCACTAATGCCTAAGATATTGATGTTTATTCGTTCCATTTCATTTTTGACAACTTCCAATTTTCCCAGATTCATACTTCATACATTCCATGTGAAGAGGACTTGAAACATTTACTTATGAAGATCAAAGAGCATAGCCTTCGATATGGATTACATCTCAATGTCAAGAAAACAAAAATCCTCACCA
>NW_006414095.1:0-1172 GCF_000296735.1 Chrysochloris asiatica | reverse complement strand
TTGATGGCATCAAGTGTGGCAGCGGTAGTGAGGTTAGCCCAGGATCGGACATTGTTTCATTCTGCTGTGCATGGGGTCGCTACGAGTCAGTTCCGACTCAATGGCACCTGACAACAACAACACATCTGCAGAAATAGATGATGGAAAATCTCCATATCATCAATCAAAACAAGGCCAGGGATGATTGTAGAACAGACCATCAATTTCTCATATGCAAATTCAAACTGAAGCTGAAGGAAATGAAAATAAGTCCATGAGAGCCAACATATGATTATGAATATGTCCCACCTGAATTTAGAGATTATCTGATACATTAAACATTAAATACCAGAAGAGTTGTGGGATGACATCACGAACATCATACATGAAGAAAGCAAAAAGTCATTTAAAAGATAAGAAAGAAGGAAAATATCAAAATGGATGTCAGAAGAGACTCTGAAACTTGCTCTCCAGTGTACAGATGCTAAAGCAAATGGAAGAAATGGGGAGATAAAAGAGCTGAACATTAAACTTCAAAGGTCAACTTGAGAAGACAAAGTCAAATATTACAACAAAATGTGCAAAGATCTGGAATCAGGAAACCAAAAGGTAAGAACATGTTCAGCAATTGTCAATCTGGAGGAACTGACAAAAAAATTCAAGCCTTGACATTTGTTATTGAAAGAGTCTCTGGGAAAATTATTGAATGATGCAGAAATCATCATAAGAAGATGGAAGGAATAAACAGAGTTATTGTTCCAAAAGGAAAAGGTTGATGTTAAACCGTTCCAAGAGGTAGCATATGATCAAGAGCCAATGATCCTGAAGGAAGAAGTCTAAGGTGTATTGAAGGAATTGGCAAAGAATAAGGCACCAGGATTTGATAGAATAAAAATTGAAATCTTTCAAGAAAGTAAGGCAACACTGGAAGCACTCACACATCTCCACCAAGAAATTTGGTAGACAACTATCTGGCAGACTGATTGGAAGAGATCCGTATTTTGCCCATTCCAAAGAGAGGTGACCCAATGGAATGCAGAAATTATTGGACAATATCTTCGATATCCCATGTGAGCAAAGTTTTACTAAAGGTAGAACAGAAATGACTTCAAGCATACATTGACAGAGAACTTCCAGAGGTTCAAGCTGGATTCAGAAGAGGGCATGAAATGAGGGATATCATTGCTGATGTC
>NW_006414094.1:0-6080 GCF_000296735.1 Chrysochloris asiatica | reverse complement strand
AGTGAGGTTGGCCCAGGATCAGACAATGTTTCGTTCTGCTGTGCATGGGGTCACTATGAGTCGGTTCTGACTCGATGGCACCCGACAACAACAACAATGCAGAGGATACAACCTTATTTACTGAAAACAAAGAAAACTTGAAGCACTTACTGATGAAGATCATAGAATCCATCCTTTAGTTTGGATCACACCTCAATGTAAGAAACACAAAAATCTTCTTATCTGGCCCAATAAACAACATTATGGTAAACATGGAAAATAATTGAAATTGTCCAAGATTTCATTTTACTTGGATTCACAATCAACACTCATGGAAGTAGCAGTCAAGAAATCAAATGAAACCTTGTATGGGGCAAATTTACTGTGAACATCCTCTCAAATGTGTTAAGAAATAAAGATGTCATTCTGAGGACTAAAGAGTGATTGGCCCAAGCCATCATAATTTTCAACTGTGTTATATGCATGTGAAACTTGTTCTATTTATGCCTATTACTGTGCCCCTGTGCCAGTCCAGCTCATTGGGAGGTTTTCCTCTTTTTCTCTGACCCTCTATTTTACTAAACATGACATAATTTTCAATAGGCATATCATTGCTGATATCAGATGGATCTTGGCTGGAAGCAGAAAATACCAGGAAGATATTTACCTGTGTTTTATTGACTATGCAAAGGATTTGAATTGTATGGATCATGGCGAACTATGGATAGCATGAGTTATCCACATCGCTATGAGTCGGTACCAATTCAATGGCACCTAACAACAAAAACAACAACATATGCATGTGAAAGTTGGACAGTGATTAAGAAAGATTATATAATTAATATAGTGTTGTGTCCGATGGATCTTGGCTGAAAGCAGAGAATATCAGAAGGATGTTTACCTGTGCTTTATTGACTATGCAAAGGCTTTCGATTGTGTGGATCATGACAAGCTATGGAGAACATTGAGAAGTATGAGTATTCCAGAACACTTAATTGTACTTCTAAGAAATCTGTACCTAGACCAAGAAGTAGTTGTTCGAACAGAACATGGGAACACTGAATGTTTTAAAATAATACTAGAGGCTGGGTTCTATGAAGAAAAACGTGGCATCAGGATTGGAGGAAGACTCATTAACAACCTGCGATATGCAGATGATACAACCTTGATCCCTGAAAGTGAAGAGGACTTGAAACATTTACTTATGAGGCCAAGATGGCTAAGCTTCGTCTCTCCTACTTTGGACATATTGTCTGGAGGAAACAGTCGTTGGAGAAGGATGTCATGCTGGGTAGGGTGGAGGGTCAGAGAAAAAGAGGAAGACCCCCAATGAGATGGATCGGCCAGGTGGCATCATTGATGGACTCAAGTGTGGCAGCGGTAGTGAGGTTGGCCCAGGATCGAACATTGTTTCGTTCTGCTGTGCATGGGGTCGCTATGAGTCGGTTCCGACTCGATGGCACCTGACAACAACAACAACATAGTGTTGGAGGACAATATTAAAAGCACTATGGACTATCAAGAGAACAAACATATCTGTGTTGGAATAAGTACATTCAGAATTCTCCCTGTTAGTCAGGAAGGCCAGATGTTGTCTCTCATACTTTGGACATATTTCTCCTCATTTTGAGTTCTGCCTCATCAGCAAATGAAAGTCCCAGAAACTCTATTATATTTGTCAACAATGTATATGGTCAACTCTCCTTTGAGGAAGCAACTCTTCCTCAATCATATTTTGAATGCCTTCTGACCTGAGGGTTCATCTTCCAGGACAATATCTTGTATGTTCTGCTCCTATTCAGAATATTTTCAATGGCTAAACATTTAATAACCGCATATGGATGTGAAAGCTGGACAGTGAATAAGGAAGACCGTAGAAGAATTGATGCCTTTGAGTTGTGGTGTTGGAGGAAAATAATTAAAATGCCATGGACTGCCAAAAGAACCAATAGATCTGTTTTGGAAGAAGTGCAGCAAGAGTGCTCCTTGGAGACCAGGATGGCTAAGCTTCATCTCATACTTTGGACATATTGTCAGGAGAGAATAGTCACTGGAGAAGGATGTAATGCTGGGTAATATGGAGGGTCAGAGAAAAAGAGGAAGACCCCCAATGAGATGGATCAGCCAGGTGGCATCATTGGTGGCATCGAGTGTGGCAGCGGTGGTGGGGTTGGCCCAGGATGGGACATTGTTTCGTTCTGCTGTGCATGGGGTCGCTATGAGTCAGTTCTGACTCGATGGCACTTGACAACAACAACAACAAACATTTAGAAGCAGTCCACATCTCCTTCTACCAAGTATACCTTAGTCTGAAAGCTGAGCTGAACTTTGTTCATCATGAGTTTTCCTGCTGGTATTTAAAATACGAGTGTCATAGCTTCTAGCATCACAGTAATATGCAAGCCACCATAATATGACAAACTGACAGATGAATGATGGATCATTGATAGAGTACATATAAAGAATCAAATATTCGAGGTAGTGGTGGAAAAACAAAAAGGATCCAGTAAGGGTGGTAAAATAAGAGAGAGCTAAACATCAGTTCCATAAGAAAACTAGAAAGCACACTAGATATTTCCAATATGAGATTGAAAACAGCTGATTGGGTAATAAAATAGTTGCATGACAGAAAAGGATACTAAGATTACAAACAATATTAAAAGCTACAGGACACAGCTACAACTGCTTCAGCTAAGATAACAAAGAAAAAGAGATGGTAGTATCAGAACAAAAAAAATCAGATTTGATATCCCAATGAGTTGGAAATTGGTCTTTAGGGAAAATCTCCTTAAAGCCAATTTTCAGATCTCCTCTGGTCACAGGAAAGGAAAGGGAAATCTAGTTTAAACAGGAATATTTTGGAGAGGCTATGGTACTACAGAGAAGGAGCTCTGGTAGCGTAGTGGTTACAAATTGGGCTGCGAACCGCAAAGTCAGCAGTTCGAAACTACCAGCTGCTCCACGGGAGAAATATGAGGCTTTCTGCTCCCGTAAAGATTTACAGCCTCGGAAACCCTGTTCAGGGTAGCCATGGGTCGGAAGCAACTCGACAGCACTTAACAACAACAACAACAATGGTACCACAGATGCCCAGGAGTGTCTGCCTTAATGGGTTTTTATTCCAACCTCATGAATGCTCCTTCTGGTTACCAACAGAGTGTGGTGCTAGAAGTAGTAAAAGAAGGCAGAAACTGTAACTAACTGTGCGTTGTTGCTAAAATAATGCTGACAAAAACTGGAAAAACAGAAAGGCAGTGTTTCTGCTCTCTCCTCTCAGCTTCCAATTTCTCTTTAGTGTCTCCCATTGACAAACTTAATAGGAAGCATCAGATAAGGGGATCTAGGAAAAGTTGTAGAATTGCATCCCAAAATGATAAGAGAAAAAACCCTCTTGGATCCCACAGACACTAGATTAAAAGATTCAAAATATCTAGAGAAGAGTGTGTTACAGAAGCCAAGAAACATGTGAGGTTTCAATAAAAAAAGGAGTGGAAAACTCCAAAAATTTCTGGAAATAGGTTAAATAGAATAGACTAGGACAAAACTTTTAAATTTGATTATTTTGTGTCAAGTCATCTCCAACACATTGTCCCTGTGTATGAGTCCTTGTGTGGCACTGTAGCATGAGCAATGGACTGCTAACCACAATGTCAGCAGCTTAAACCTGCCAGTCGCTCCTTGGAGAACTTATACATGGCTGGTATGAGTTGGAACCAACTCTACAGCACTTACAAAAGCAATATATACAAATAATGTCATCTCTAACTCATTAACCTATGTACAACATATGGAAACATTGTCTTGTCCTGCACCATCCTCACAATTATAGGTATATATTTGAGACTTCTATTACAGTCATTGCATCAATTCACCTTGTTATGGGTCTCTCTTTTTTTCCCAATGATCTTCTAATTTACCAAGCATGATATCATTCTCCAGGGATAGAGATAATGTAAATTTGGTTTTTAAATTATAAATGAAATGTTTTAAAGTTGGTAAATATTAGATCAAATTCTCATCCAAAACAGAAACTATTCCTAATGTCTTTGATTAACTGGTGATACCACTTTCCCCATCATACTAAGAACTTTAAAAATATCAAAAGAAGCATTTATTAATACATGGAATAATAAACAATATTCCAAAATACATGCAACAAAAGCAGAAACTATTTTGTCTGTAACAAAATTATAAATAAAAATTATATTACAATGTAAGCATTAACAATGAAGCATTAAATGTTTTATTATTTTACCAAAATTCTAATATTATTTCCAAGAAATATATTTATAAAATCCTTTAGTCTGTACTTTTTATTGACACCAAAGCATTTTTAAATTCTTATTAAATTCCTTAAGAGTCACTGGAATGATATGATAAGGAACCAATGTGCAAATATTGTGCTATCATATCACTGGCTCCGCAATGGAGTCTCAGCAGGAATAAGTGGCATAAAGAAAGTTATTTTCTTCTCTCCTGCAGAGAATAGAATTCCATCACATCAATCTCTACTCTTTCGTTTTCCAATCTCCCCCATTCCCCACCCCAAAAACACAAACAGCTTAGAAAATCTGTTTAGGATGTACATTCCACAGTCCTCTGAAGTATTAAAGTAATATTAATAAATTCCTCACTTGACAGTTGGACAAAAGCCAGTGAAAGATAAACAGGGGTAAGTTACGAAGTAGTGCTTTTGTTGTGCTGTTATGTGCCATCCAGACATTTCTGACTCCTAGCACACATAAATGGAATTACTTCAGACAAAGAGTATTTTTAAATGTCTCTGTGATCAGTGAGTTGTCGATAAGTGGATGGCTGCAGACAAATTAACTCAGTAAACCTATTATCTTAGTATAATTTATTGTTGTTTTCAGGTGCCACGGAAGCAGTACTAACATTTAATGACACTATGCACAACAGAACAAAACACTGCTCAGTCCTGGGCTAACCTCACAGTCTTTGCTACTCCTGAGCCCATCACTTCTGCCACTGTAGAAGTGCCAATCCGTCTCATTGGGAGTCTTCCACTTTTTCCATGACCCTACACTTTACCAAACATGATATCTTTCTCGAGGGACTGCTCCTTCATGATAACACGTCCAAAGATGAGACGCAAAGTCTGGGCATCCTGGTTTCCAAGGAGCAAACTGGCTGTACTTCTTCCAGCACAGATCTGTTTGTTCTTTTGGCAGTCCATGGTACTTATAATATTCTCCTCCAACAGCATAGCTCAAATGGATCAATTCTTCTATAGTCTACTTTATTCACTGTCCTACTTTTGAGTACATATAAGGTTATCTATCGAGAATACTATGGTTAAGGTCAGGAGTACCTTAGTCCTCAAACTGATATCTTTGATCTTGAATGCTTTAAAAAGGACTTGTGTAACAAATTTGCCTAATGCAATACGACATTTGATTTCTTGACTGTTGCTTCTATGACTGTTGATGGTTGATCGGAGTAAAATGAAGTTTCTGACAACTATATGGATTTTTTTTTTTTTTTTTAATCCAGTTGTGAAGATTTTTGTTTACTTTACAGTAAGGTGCAACCCATGCAAAAGGTTGTGATCTTTCATCTTCATCAGCAAGTATTTTAAGCTATTTGCTTTCAGCAAGCAAGGTTGTATTATCTGCATATTGCAAGGTTTTAGTGAGTCTTCCTCCAATCCTGGTGTCATGCTTTTCTTCATATAATTCATATTCTCGGGGTATTTGTTCAGCATAAAGATTGAATTGTTGTTGTTTTTAAGTGCCATCGAGTCAGTTCTGACCCATAGCCACCCTGGATAGGCTTTCTGAGAAGTGGCTGGTAAGCTTGAAATGCCAACCTTGCAGTTCAAACAGGTGTGCAGTATGGTGCATTAACCCACAGCACCACACCAGGACTCCACACCAGTACATAGACTCAATAAGAATGATGAAAGAGAGAACAAACAAGATGGCGGA
This sequence comes from Chrysochloris asiatica, assembly GCF_000296735.1. Classification (NCBI taxonomy): domain Eukaryota; kingdom Metazoa; phylum Chordata; class Mammalia; order Afrosoricida; family Chrysochloridae; genus Chrysochloris; species Chrysochloris asiatica. The sequence goes on along the minus strand of NW_006414094.1, from coordinate 153 downwards.
TCGAGTGGACGTATAGCAGAGAGCTCCGCCAACAACAACACAGAATACCCGACCAAGCAGGCTCAGGGGCTGGTCCCAGAACTCTGAACCACATATAAAGGAATACTTAGAAGGTTGGAAGGCTCACAGCTGGGGGAATTTGTGGCAGAAGCA
>NW_006414093.1:5338-5965 GCF_000296735.1 Chrysochloris asiatica | reverse complement strand
AGATATTTCATCCTTTGGGTAGCTATTGTAAATGGTATTGCTTTCCTAATGTCCTTTTCAACACAAAATACAGTAGTTCTTGTAATAGAAAAATGACTAGATGACATTTAGAACAACAGAGAAAACCAATAATGCCTTTTGAGTTGGGATTGAAGTGATAGTAGCAGTTTACTATCTGGCTCTAAAGGTGCTAGGGCATTTCTTTTGCCTAGCGATAGATGGCCCCACCTCCTACTTCAAGGAAGAAATCATGTACAGGGCCTCTCCCTCTTCTTTCACATCTCTCTACTATATCTAAACCTCTCTTTCCCTCTTTCTAATTTTAAATCTATACTTGACTCATTTTTCCTTGTTTATCTTGAACTAGTGTGAGTCTTAAACCCCTACACCAGCAGTTCTCAAAGTGTGGTTAGAGTCCTCAAGATGCTTTCAGAAGATGCTTAGGTCAAAGTAATACTCACATGTGGCTAAAGATACATTCAAAATGCAGTAGATGTTAATATGACAAAGTTCATTGATAAGGTTTCAGACCACATTGTGGCTAACCTTCAAGAAATTAGTGTAAAATCAGTGAAAAATACCTACTACTTTCTGCAGCCTTGGTGTGGCGCTATGGAATAATGCACT
>NW_006414093.1:3162-3943 GCF_000296735.1 Chrysochloris asiatica | reverse complement strand
AGGGTTGCTGTGAGTCTGAACCGACTTGATAGCACTTACTAAGAACGCAGCTTAATTCAGCAGCTCAGGTATACAAGTCCAATTGTGAGCTTTATCCCTGATTATGGCTCTCCAGGATATAAGAGCAGCAGAAGAAAGTTCTAGCTAGAGAGTAGTAGAAGTGGTGAACCACAGGGTTCGATTTATAAGGGAAGGAAATGTGGTCAGGCTGATCTGGTGGACTGAGAAGCTGTGGATGGAGGCATCAGGGATGACCACACTGTATGAAAGTAGATGACTAGAGCTTACCTTTCACTGCTGCACGGATGATGTGCTATACACATTTGCTATACACATTTGCTTTCACATCTACCAGAGAATGTTGCATAATTTGTTTAAATTGTAGGCAAGTATCAATTAATGCAAATGATTTACCTTAAAAAGAAAATCTCTTATTCGTATGTTTGATTCCTGAATGTGTACACACACAGGAATTTTTTTGGAAAAGTAAATATTTCGTTTAATTTTTATAAATTTCACTCAGAAAAATATCATTGTCCAAAACAAAATTCTATATTTTTAATTGATGTTTATAGCAGGGGAGCATTTCAGTATCCATTTTGAAGTACAATGTTGTCTGTGATAAGATAATAACCATATACTTACTAGGAAGACCAGTTAATACCACTGTTATTCAAATTTATACACCAACCAGTAAAACCAGTGATGATGAAATTAAAGAATTCTACCAACTTCTTCAATCTGGAATTGATCAAACATGCAATCAAGATGCATTGATAAT
>NW_006414093.1:0-498 GCF_000296735.1 Chrysochloris asiatica | reverse complement strand
TTTGGACATGTTGTCCGGAGGAAGCAATCGTTGGAGAAGGATGTCATGCTGGGTGGGGTGGAGGGTCAGAGAAAAGGAGGAAGACCCCTAACGAGATGGATTGGCCAGGTGGCATCATTGATGGACTCAAGTGTGGAAGCAGTAGTGAGGTTGGCCCAGGATCGGACATTGTTTCGTTCTGCTGTGCATGGGGTCGCTATGAGTCGGTATTGATGCTTTTGAGTTGGAGGAGAATACTGAAAGAGCCATGGGCTGCCAAAAGAACCAACAGATCTTTGTTGGAAGAAGTGCAGCCAGAGTGCTCCTTGGAGGCTAGAATGACCAAACTTCATCTCTCATACTTCAGACATATTGTCAAGAGGGACCAGTCCCTGGAGAAGGATATCATGTTTGGTAATTTGGAGGATCATATAAAAAGAGGAGGATAGATTGGCAAAGTGGCTGCATCAGTGGGCTCAAGCAATGATAGTGAGGTTGGCCCAGGATTGGGCAGTGTTT
>NW_006414092.1:5014-6064 GCF_000296735.1 Chrysochloris asiatica | reverse complement strand
TTTTTGTTTGTTTGTTTGTTTGTTTATGTACACTGAAGCACTCAGGAAACTACTCAGTGGAGAGTCTACCTTCCCCCACATCCTCTGGAACTAGGGTCCCTCTTGAAAGCTTGTAAGCCAGTCACTTCTTGCCTTTGTAACCCCTCCATTTTGGGTAGCCAATGTCTAAGTTGCCCATCCCTGTCAACCCTGTGTACTGATGGGGTAGGAATGATCCTGGCTGTAAAGATTTGTCCCCTCTTTTGAGCTACTACATCCATAAGTATAGGTCAAGTAAATTGTAGCAGATTACTCTTTTCTTTCATCTTTTTTTTTCCTCTAATCAAATGCTGATCATCCACACATTTTATCCAGGTCAAGTGAGTACTTGCAAGTATGGGTGTTCTTGTACATATCCCCTCACTTCATATTAGCTGGATACTTCACTCTCCACTCTAGTCCTCTGTGGCTATGCCCCTGTCCCTGGACCCAGGAGTCCCCAGGTCTCACCAATCTGCTGGCCACTCAGGACTCAACCTGGGTTGACAGGAGTCTATTGAACATGGTCAGAGTTAGCTCACAACTTCATTGCTGTTTTTCCTCCACTTCCCTTTGTCGGTAGACCAACATGGTCACCATCAAGACCACATGCCTGCTTGTGTATTCCACTTAAGTCTCAGTCTTGAAAGGGGGTTTGCCCTGAGGGGACCCGACCACCTTGCCTGGAAGGCTCCCCTGTGAACCACTTGTTTGTTCTTGTAGTAGTGAATCAGACTGCCATTATTGTTTTTTATTTTTCCTGCTGGTCTTTCTTTCAAGAAATGCCTTCTGTTTTTCTAGCTACTCCAGGCTGGTCTGCTTGTCCTTTCAAATGGACATTTTCTACTTCAAAAGATTCTGGATGGGGATCAGGAGCGACTGGTGAGCTTGAACCACTGACCTTGCAGTTCAAACAGTTTTGCAGTCTGGTGCATTAACCCACAGCATCACACCAGTAGTTTCCTGTGTATTTTAGAATTGTCTGATGCATCGTTGCAAAATATTTTTTTCCAATTCTGTGGGCTCCCTTTT
>NW_006414092.1:3653-4731 GCF_000296735.1 Chrysochloris asiatica | reverse complement strand
ATATCGCTTTCCAGTTCTGCCAGCACCATCTGTTGAAGAGACTATCTCCTCCCTATGCAATATATTTAGACTCTTTGTCAAAAATCAGTTGGCTGTATGTAGATGGGTTAATTTCTGGATTTTCAATTTTGTTCATTGTACCAGTACTAGACTGTTTTGACTACTGTAACTGTGTAGTAAAATTTGAAATCAAAGAGTGAGAGGCTTCCAACTTGGTTCATCTTCTTAAGCAGTGCTTTTCTTATCCTGGGTCTCTTTCCTTTCCATGTAAAGTTTAATCTTTGATTGACCTTGCAGGTCCTCTGAATTCGTTGTAATTTTGTTCTTTTCTGAACTCTGCTGTCAACTGTGTTCCAAGTGGTGTTGCCATGCCTGTCAGTCTCTGGTTGTCTGTTCTTGCTGGTTTTCATTCCAAAGAACTCCCTTTAGGATGTTTTGAAGCGCTGGATTGGCTTTGACAAAATCTCTTAGCTTCTACTTATCCTGGAACGTTTTGACTGCACCATTGTATTTGATTGACAGTTTTGCTCGGTAGATGATTCTTAGTTGGCAGTTTTTTTCTTTTAGGGTTTTATATATGTCTCCTCATTGCCTTCTTGCCTGCATGATTTCTGCTGAGAAGTCAGAGCTTAATCTGATTTGCTTGCCTTTGAGCTTAATCTGATTTGCTTGCCTTTGTAAGTAACACATTTCTTATCCCTGGCTGCTTTTAGGATTCTCTCCTTGTCTTTGATTTTGGAGAGCTTGATTATGATATGTCTTGGTGATTTTCTTTTGGGGGTCTATCATTCCTGGGGTTTGTTCAGCTTCTTTAATGATTATCTTCTCATCCTTCAAGATGTTAAGGAAAATTTCTTCCAGAAGATCCTCAACTATCTCCTCTGTGGACTTCTGTGATTCTTCCTATTCCAGAATGCCAGTAATTCTTTTTTTTTTTTTTTAATGTTTTATTGTGAATTATATGATAGTTTACATGAGAGAACTTTAGTTTTACATTCATTCTATCGTATATTGTTTCATTGCCATGGTTCGAATCACCTCCATGCATCATCAACCCACCAAAGGGTATACCCTACAA
>NW_006414092.1:0-2563 GCF_000296735.1 Chrysochloris asiatica | reverse complement strand
CATCTCTTCAGTTCTCCTCCTTTGCCCTTTCAGTGTATTGTCCATTTCTGATATTTTATTATTAACCATATGGACCTCTTTTTGCAGGTTTTGAATTGTTTTCAATGCTGTATCTGTCTTGTCGATTGCTCCTGTAGCACTTTCCTGACTTCTTCCTTATCTAACTCCACCCCTCTGTGGAGCATTTGGAACTGTCTCCATATCATTCTTCTGAATTCCTTCTCAGGACGATCCAAAGCCTGCTCTTCTTCTAATGGCAGATGTATATCTGCCTCTAGCTCATTTGTCTCAGTTACTCTTTTCTGTTTTTGGACATGTGCTGAGATCTTTTGTTATTTTTTCTTGGACATTTTAAATCAATAGTTAGATGCATTTTCATTGATTAAATGAATGTATGTTGCTGTGTTGTTAAGGTTATTGAGTGTCTCCTGGTAGATGTGATCTGGAGATAGGTTTCCCTTTTCACATTTCATATTACTCAGCTGCCAGCTGTCTTAGCAAGTGTTGGTTATCTGTGTAATGCCTAGCAGCTGGTTTGGGTTGCTGTCTGGATGGTGGGATATTATGGGCATACTTGTAGCCTGGCTATATGGCCATGATTGCTGTCTCTTCTTGGGTAATGTAAGGCGAGTAAGCTCCCACCCCCAGGAAAAAAGTGAGACCAAAAGGACCAGAAACAGAAACAATTTAAAAGCAGAGACATAAGCCACCATGAAAAAACAAAATAAAACCAAAACCGACTATCCAGTAGCTTTTGCTGTGCACGTCAGTGTGTATGCACAGTAGAAACTTCCAGCAGTGATTGGGGGTGTCCATTCACTCAGACCTCTCCTCTAGTCACCATCATGGAAGGTACGAAGATAGATATTAAGAAATGATGGAAGAAAGACTGTCCACTATTTTTATCTCTGATGTTTAGTTAGGTATGTATGTACAGTGTCATTCTCAAAATAGCTGTGTCCTCGTATATAGAAGTTGGTGTTGACTCTTGCCTTTTGTGTTGGGTTTTACAAGGTGCACATATGTTTTGGATGTATGGCCAGACCTGCTGTCTCTTGTTAGGTAAGGCATGAATAAAGGGTCCCACCCAGGTCAACTTTAAGGCTGAGGCCCAGAGTCAGACATCATAAGAAGCAGCCAAAGGATTAGCTTGTGAGACCACTGGGGCTCCCTATGCTGTGGGAAAAGTGTGGGTGCAACACTGGGCCCTTTTAGGGGGGTGTTCCCACCTGCTTAAAGGTGCCTGGGTCGTACATTGAGGGTGAGACAGGGGAGAGGAGGAAAGAAAAGTGAAAAATCTGTAACAACTTTTTTCCCAGATGCCCATCTGTGGCTTTTAGTACTGTATCAGCCTGGCTGTGGCTCCTCCCTCTGATCTCACCCCAGGATGAGGGACCCACAGGTAGCATCCCATTCGATTCAGAAATTGCCGTGTAGTCCTGCAACAGTCAGATTTCTCCGCTGGTGGACATGGAATACAGCCCTGGCACACATCTATCCTAATTTGAAATCATTCAGTGTCCCCTTGTTTTGTTTGAACTACTGCTTCATGGTATAGACCATGGTATAGGTTCCTAATGAGCTCAATTAAGTGTTCTGAAATACTCATTCTCCACAGTGTTGCCATGGATTGTCATAATCCACACAATCAAAAGCCTTTGCATAGTCAATAAAGTACTTTTTTTGCAGCCAACATTTATCTGATGTCTGCAATGATATCCCTCATTCTGTGTCCTTATCTGCATCTGGCTTGAACCTCTGGCAGTTCCCAGTCAATGTACTATTGCAGCCAGTTTTTAATTATCTTTAGCAAAATTCTACTTGCATGCACTATTAATGATATTGTCTGATGATTTTTATATTCTGTTAGGTTGCATGTCTTTGGAATGGGTACAAATATGAATCTCTTCCTATCAGTTGGCCAGGTAGCTCTCTTCCAAATTTCTTGACATAGATGAGTGAGTGCTTCCAGTGCTACATCAATTTGTTAAAAGATTTCAATTTCTATTCCATCAATTTCTGGAGCCTTGGTGCTTTATTTACCATTACTTCAGTGTACTTTGTACTTCTTCCTTCATTATTCATGTCTTTTGATCATATGCTACGTCTTGAAATGGTTGAACATTGCTCATTTCTTTTTTTTTTAATTTAAGTTTTTATTATGTGGGTTTACATGAGAGAACATTAGCTTCACGTTCATCCTATCGTATTTTGTTTCATGGCAATGATTACAGTCCTCTGCATGCATCATCAACTAACCAAAGGCCCACAGGCCCACCCACCCTGGCTGTCAGCTCACAGCCCCTCTCCTTCTCTGAGTCCCTGGTCCCCAGCCACTCCATCTGTCCACATCATCATCTCTGTCTCTATGCCTGGCGTCACTGCCTCTGTAGATAGGGTCACGCTCTCCGCTCTTCTCACTTGATGGTCCCAGGGACCTCCGCTCCTGGGCTGCAAAATCAATCATTTCCCTCCTTTTGTAAAAATACATCTACCTCTACATTTCCAACCCTCAGTAAGTTCTGATGGCAATTATTCACTATTGTACCACAAGAGTCTTATC
>NW_006414091.1:4556-5063 GCF_000296735.1 Chrysochloris asiatica | reverse complement strand
AGAAAAAAGAACGTGTTAGGGTTTGTTCCATTCCAAAGGAGCTTTGAGAATTCTGTCTCTGGAACCTGGTGTTCACCCACTTTTAACGCGATCCTAATTCAATAGGTTACAATTGTCGTATCTCTTTCAAAAACACTCTTCATAATCTTTTCATACAATGCGATTCTCTCATTTTCACACAATGGAATTCGATTATATATTGAAATCAATAGCTTTCTTAGAAAAGGCAAAGAATCCTGCATGTAATATTCGTCAGTAAAATGTACACAATGTACTTGGTTTGACTTATTTTAATTCTGTTATTTTGAAAAAGAGACCCTCCTAGAATTTGAGTTCTTTGTAATGATTCTTGAGTATTGTTCAACGAGACAAATGTGTCAAAAGGAGAGCAATTTCATGGATCCAAACTTGCATTCCACTCTAGAGAACGTGTGTCTAAGGATATCAGGATGTGTCAGGATATGCAGAATGTCTTTCCTTTGACTTATTGGAATCCTATTTATTTGA